>NW_025335684.1:923601-968526 GCF_004798865.1 Varanus komodoensis | reverse complement strand
AACGCGCGCCGGGATGCGCGCAGGGCGGGCGCGGCGGCGGCGGCTCGCGGGCCCGCAGGGCAGCCGGCCGCCCCGGGGGCCGCGGACCGGTCCCGGGACCGGGTGGGGGGGCCGGCTCACTCGCCTCGCCCGGCGCTTGCTCCTGCCGCCGGCTCCGCGAAGCCGGGGCCTTTTTCCGCGGGCGCCTGATGCCTTCCCAGGCGCTTGCTGGATTTTAACCCAGGCGCGAGGAACGCCAGGCCTTCCGGGTGCTGTCCCTGGGCACTGGCTCTGCCAGCTGGGGCTGCTGGGAGCTGCAGTCCAGTGCGAGCGGGAGAAGCGGACCCCGGCCCACAGGCCGCCTGTGCAGCCCTGCCCGTCTCTCGGTGCCGAGGATCCTGCCGGGTCGGACCATCCTGCCCAGCATGCTGTCCACACGGCGGCCAACCAGCCTACACGCTGCCTCTGATGTGGGAGGCCACCATGAGGACTAGTAGCCTCGGATGTTCTTTTCCTCCACAAATTCTTTCAGCCTGTTTTTACAGCCTGGCAGACATCACAATATCTCACGGAAGGGAATTCCATCGTCTAATTAGGAGCTGTGCAAATTACATCCAAGCAAATACTGTTAAAATTGTACGATTTGTCAGTCAAGGCCCAGTATGTGCGCACCTGCTTCTTTCATAACTGCAAACATTCAAAAATGAGATCTTTCATATTTTAATCCCCCGTTGCACTGAGGCACCGGAACCGAAAGAGCTTCGATGTGAAACAGGGATGCCCTTATCTCAGCAACCCCACTGATTAAAACTTCCTTCCCCGATTAAGCATGATCCCTGCTATTAATCAGGCAAAGTGTTATTGATGAATCTGCTAATTAAGCCAGCTAAGTATGCAGGCCCACACATGTTTAAGCTGTGTGGTTGGCTGGGAGTTGCTGGCCTTCTTCCGTCTCCAGATTCAGCCGACATGTGTAGGATTGAGCCGTGACTCGGAGTGCGCAAGTTCGGGACCGCCAGAGGCTTTTGCCTACAATTACCAGTAGGTGACAACTCTCGTTGGCTCGGAGCTTGCTACCCACCCCCCCACCTACCCACCCCCTGCTGTCAAAGCACCATGCCCCCCCCCGTCCAGCCTATGAACTGTCTTCCATGGTCTCAGCAATCTGCCCACCCTGTCTGGTGCCCCCCAGACCCCAGAGCTGGCAAACAAGAATTTCCGGAGCCTCTAGAAAGCCTTCCTGAAATCAAGATATATGATGGCCACATTCCCCTGATCTTCCAGGCTGGTGACTCTGTCCAAAAACGCAGGGGAATATTAGGTCCATCTTTTCTGTCTCCCAGAAAGTTTTCTCTCAGATGATAAAACTGAGTTCCATTCCAACCATTTTCTGAACAAAAGATTTTTCTGACCACGACTGGGCTTGTTTACTCGGAAGCAAGTCGCACTGTGCTCAAGGGGCCTTTACTCCCAGGGAGGGTGGAGGACAGGAAGGCCTGGAGGAATGTTGTCCGTGGGGTCACGATCGGTCGGACGCGGCTTTGCAAGTGACAACAACAATTCTGCATAGGATTGCAGCCTAGTGGCAGAATCCTAGAGATACCCGCTCAGGAGTAGGTCCAGTTGCTTTAACTGGTGCTTATTACTTCGTGGTTCATTCTTATTTTCAAACTGGGTTTTTGCTGAGCTGTCATGAGAACATCTGCTTGTGGAAAGGTGGGGGAACAGGCCCTGGCTGCAGAATGAAATAAAAGCATTGTGGAACATGCAACCAACGACAGAATCCCAGTCTATTTTTCTGCTCCTCGATTTTGACCAGATGAAATCGTCTTTGGGGATTTCCAGCTGGTTCGAGGGCTGAGAGGCTCTCTGGAAGCTGCTTATCGCTCGGGAGCAGTGAGGAGGCAAGCCAGCCACGGCCCCATCTCTGCACTCTTGCCTGGTGAGGGAGGCCCGCGGGCTGCTGCGGGCCGCTGGCCCGGACGCGCTTCCCTGGGGGGACAGTGCTCCTTCGGAAACGACTGACGAGGCCCTCTTCTAATCCGCGGCTTTTCACGCATCTCTTGGCAGCACTTGACCGACGGATGTGTTTTTGCCCACAAGTTTTCTGTCCTGGGTCTTCCAAGAAAAAGGGAATTGTCCCAACGCCAGACGTTCGGGCGCGCGGGAGAAAAGCGCGGTGGAGCAGCACGGCCAGGCAGCCGGTGGGCCCAAGCGGCCACGTCACAGCAGTAGTTGCTCTGCCTTTGCGTCCCACCGTTCTTGCTCCTGTGAGGAATCCAAGGCAGCTTACGGAGCCCATCTTCTCTTTGCAACAAACAGCGAGATAGAGGAGGCGGAGAAGGAGCAAGCCCCAACATCCCCGGGGAGCTTCCTGAGCAAGTGCGGACCGGAACCGGGTCTCCCAGGTCCCCAGCCCAACACTTCCGCAGCACTCCAGGCCGGTGGCAGCGCTCCCTCCCTGCAGCTCCGGCGGTGGCTTGTTCACCCCTCCTCCGACCATGCGACGCTCCGGTTGTCCAGGGTGGTGGAGCCGGGACGGCGGGGAACCAGGCAGCCACGCACAAGGGACCCACGGAAGGGCCTGGGCCAGAGGTCCACAGGCCGCTGTGGCTGAGCCACCAAAAGGCACTTCCGGGGCAGCCTCAGTCGTGGGATGAGGCAGAGAAGCCCCTCCAGAGGGGCCAATCCAGAGCTGAATGGAAGGGACTCACAGGCTGCCCAGCGGGGGCGGCGGGGGGAGGCTGCTGGAGCTGTGCCTGGATTTGAAGAGACAAATTCTTGGTCCTTCCTGGTCCAATCCGCAGCCTTCACTGGCCTGTGACGAGGGACCGCGGAGCAGAGAAGGGACGCTGCAAGGTCATTCTGGAGGCTGCTCGGGAGCTTGCTTGAAGATAGCCTGCCTCTGGCTATGGAGGCTCCATTGAACACTCCTGGTTCTTGACTAAGGACCTCCAACGAGCCCTGAAGTGGGATCAAACTAAAGGACCTTCCCCTCCAGGGTCCCAGAGAAGCCCATCTGCCCCTGCACCACTGTGCCAAACCTCCATGGACTGACCTCCTCTTCCTCCTCCACAACTGTCCGATTCACGACGGCAGGTCTAGCCGAGCAGCCGCCAGGTGCAGCCTCTGCCTCCTGCAGGGGAGGGAAGCATCAGGCCTGCGAGCCAATGCAGCCCGCGTGACGCCCCCGGGCTGCTCCCCCTTTCCGCCAGCTCATCCCTCTTCATTCAACTACCACGTTTGGGGTGGGTTTTCAGCATTTTCAGCCCCCCCCCCACTTTTTGAAAAGTTTGGACCCCTTTCCTGGGGCTGAGCGACCGGGAGGGAAACCCCCGAAGGAAAACCCCCCCGGTGGGCGGGCCCGCCCCCCCCCCCCCCCAAGACCTGCTCGGAGTCGAATCTGGCCCTCGGGCAGAAGAAAGCTGGGCTGTTCCAAACAGTTACAGGTTGAAAATATCACAACCTTTGTGCCGTCGAAGGCCGCTTCTGTACAGGTGTGTGTTTTCCCTGTTTTACTCCTGCTGACAATTCCACTACGGGAGGGAGGAAAGGTGCCCTTTCTGTACACAACGAGAGATCCCGGCGCTTCTCTTCCCGCACCCTGCAAAATTCTGTCCCTGTTCCCTGAGCTACTGGAAGCAGAAGGGGGTGGAATAATGATAATAAACACCGAGAATGCCGATTGCATCACCCAGCCTGGAGAAACCGTTCCCTTCTCGTCCCTTCTGTCACTTATGAGGAATGGCTGGCGGACTGGAATCTTACGCAGCTTCCCCTTCGATACACTTCTCGGCAAGGAAGGCTGCGGCAGTGCCAGGCGCCCGTTGTGCCCACACGGCAGTCCCCGTTGCCGGTTCTCTGCCCAAAAGCAGCCGTGCGGCCAAGACGTTCCCCTGCGGACGCCGCACGAGTATTCCGGGTTGTGGCCTGCAGGCGACCGGAGATCCCAGACCGGCGGAGTGGGCACGGTCCCACAGCGAGCCATGCCGCATTCGCATGCAGGATCCGCTGTTGTGTCCTCGGACGCGGTTGTGCTCTTTCGGCATGGCACGGCTGGTTCTTAGGCACCTGGGGGAGACGCGCTGGTCTGTCGCACGGTTTCCATGCTTCACGGTGGTTCTTCTAGTCATCCGAACCCGGCATCGTGGATTCCCCCATCCTGTTACGCAGCTACCGCAGAGTCCCCCCAAAAAGGACGGCAGCTGCTGGATCCTCCAGGCGTCCAGCATGGGACTGAATCCAGGTGTGGGGGATGATGGGATACGGGCCAACAGCAGGAGGGCTGAGTGAGGAGGGTGGGGACCATGCCAGCATGGAAACCATTGGCTCATCCGTCGGGCTGCCCTTTTCTGCCGTTCTTCCAACTCGATGCCTCCCATTTCCCCTGCCTGCCGGGCCCCTCTGCCCCAGTCCGTCCTGTTTCAAGGGCTCCGCATGCCCCCGACTCACATACAACCCCATCGTCAAACAAAAGGGATGAAGCACCCGTGGGAACAACCAACGGGGACCGCTGGAGCCGCCAGAAACCCCCCAGGCAGCCGCCGCGGTGGCCGTGTGACTCATGCGCTCTCGCTCGTGTCTGTTACACAGAACAGAGTCTTTCCAATAAGTTTTTTGGGGAAAAATCTATTCCAGTGCACATTCTGGCTTTTGTCCTAGCTAGCAAAATCCAATAAGAACATCAGAGTGGGTACCTCAAATCAAACCGCCTCTGCATGAAAGCTGGACTGGACCGGGGCACCCACCCCCCATGTCAAGCGGGTGGCCCGTTCTTGATCTGTGCAGTGGCAGATGGATTACTTGTATGAGCAGCATTAATCAACCGAGTGACGGAATGAATCAGCTACGATCAGGCCTGCGATGCATCCGTTTCTCGGGGTGCACGGTGGCGGTTCCTGGCCAGGGATGCTGCAGGGCTCGCTCCCGCAGAGCCAGACAGGGCTGCGCGAGGGCCGGCCGGGCCTCTGCACTTCTGCAGGCACCAGCCGCCCTCCCCTCCCAGGCCCTCTCCAGCACCGCCAGCTGGCTGGCGCGTCCCAGCATTTGCACCTCTTCCCCCGGATCGAAGTGCCTCTCCCGAGGCACCGTGCAAACCGGCAGGACACTGCACCAGAGCCGAGCTTCTCCAGAGATGGAGACACTCGGAGCGCCTCCCCCACCCCACCCCATCCACTGGTCCTCTGCTGGCTTTCGCTGAAAGCCTTGCGTCTCTCCGGCTGCAGTCCTGGCTTGGCGCCGCATTTTTCCCTGCCGCTCGCCTCCCTCCGAGAGATGGAGAGGAAAGACAGCGGGAGGGCAGTGCGCTGCAGTCGGAAATGTCACGCAACACAAGCTGTCCCGTGGGGGAGAGGGCAGAGGAACCGGGAGGGCGAGGAGCCCCACAGCTCCATCCTTTAAACAACCCAGTCGTTGGGGATTTTTTTAAAAGGAACAGCGTTGACGAAAAGCATCCACCGTATGTCATGTCAATACAGAGCCAGTTCAATTTTAAAGTGCGAATATCGACCGCAAAAAATGGAAATGAGTTTCTTCTCAGCTTGGGCAGTATCAAAGGGGCAGGGGACAGACTCGTGCCTACCTGGATATCGCTCGATGATGCAAGATGGGAGAAACTGGAAAGCGCACCGTTCGGCCACTGCAACAGGCCCCTTGGTGGACGCGGTTCCCCCTTCATTCAGCTGTCTGCGTTTTTCAAGTGCCTCCCATTTTTGCAGCCTTGGGCCTAAAATAAAGTCAGCCCGTTAAAATGGCAAGACGAAGGACAGGACAAGTTTGGCTGCGATCCTAGAATGGCTAGCAGAGGATAAGCCCCCTGGCTCAGGAGCAGCGGAAGCAGGACCGTTAAAATGTTGGCCCTGAGCTGATCATGCAGAGCTTCCTCTGCCAAGACGCAAAGGGCTGCCATGATCTCTGCCCATATTGGGCGAGTCCATGGATTTGGGGGCCCGTCAGAAGAGGAGGAGAGTTGCCATCGGAGCCAGACTCCGGGTCACCAGGCCTTCCCGGCGGCTGCTTGGGACGGGCCAAGGGGAAACGTGAGGATGAGCCGAGTGGATGCGGAGCCGAGGTAGAGCTGGCAAGGGAAAGGAAGTGGCAGACGTGGGCAGGACCACGGAGAAGGCCCTCGAGCGCCAGGAAACCGAAGCGACGGAGCAAGGCCCGCCCGGCTCGCAGCCCTGAACCCGCTGGGGGAAAGCCCAGCCCTGTGAGGAGGACGACCCAGAAGGAAATAAAAGTGAAGGCACCCGCAGGATGAGTGCCTCCCACCGGTTCTGGCAGACTCTTGGAAGGCCCCGGAGCACCTTTTGGAGCTCCCGCTGGTCCTCCGAGGTCGCCACGGTGCCCCGGCAGGCACGACTCCGCAGCCTGCTGTGGGTTATTCAGCCCTAGAGCGACCCAAGGGCTCCAGCGGGCCTGTTCACGCTGCCAAGAGCCCCCGCCCCGGGTTCAGGCCACGCGGCCACATTGCCGGTGTGCAGAGCCCGTGCGGCACGATGGAGAGGCATCCCGGGACCCTCAATGGACGTCCCACGGAGTCCACAACCCAGCGACGGACCGAGCCGTCTGGGCTGAGAGAAGCCCAAGGTGTGCCTTACCTAGGGGAGAGCATCCCTTTCGCCTGCAGGGGGTCGGCCACCCCTGTACCCAGCGGCAAAAAGCCCCGGGGGCAAAGCGTTCGACAGCCGGGAGCCGGCCGTGCCCGCAGCAAGCGCTGTGGCGGTGGCTCTCGGCGGCCAGCCCGAGGCAAGTGCCACAGCGGGTGGAGATAATCCAAGTCTTATTCCATCATTTGGGACTTTACTCAGACTTCTTGCTTATGACGTCTTGCATTGCGTGTCATCTATATTTAGTCGGCCGCAGAGCGTGAGGGCTTCCCCCCCTTCCTCCCTGCCCTAGTTTTAATATAAATTATTACACTTGAATCGGCTTCTGACCTAGATCTTGGGGAGCACTGGAGTTCGAAGCCACCCCCCGCAGATGGCCCCCGCGGAGTGACGGCACCCGCTGCGCAAGGGGTGGCCGAGAAGGGCGGCGCGGAGGAGGTGGAAGTTGTCCAGGAAGGCAGCGCCGGCGGGTCCCAAGCGAAGTCCACACACCGGCCAGCTGGGAAGCCCTCTGAGGCGGGCGGGAGCCATGCCTGAGAGCACGGAAGGATCATTTGGGGTGGGGGCAGGCTGTGGAGGCGCAAGCCAAGGGCCCACACCCACAGGAGCCCCAGGCGCGTCTCTCTCTCCTCCGTGGCAGTCCACCCTCACCTGCTCCCCCTCCGGCCCAGGCCGCAGCCAGCCCAAAAAGGAACCGGGAAGAGAAGCAAGGCACTCATGTCCCCAGCCCTTTAATTCTCCATCTAGAAGTACTGAAAAATATGAAATATACAAGGCCGTCACGTCCACAGATCAGCGTGGACTTAAGCATCTCCGCGCCAGGCAAGATCCAGGCCGCCCTTCCTCCAGGAGGGAGCAGAGGGCAGGGGCTGCGGAGAATTCCTGCCCCGCAGAAGCCCGGAAGGGCGTTCCTCCTGGACGCCACATTGGGATCCAAGCTCCTAAACGGTCTGCTGCGGAGCTGCCAAGGTTCGGCGTCTGTCAGTTGTTCCACGAGATCAGCTTCAAACCGCTCTCCATCGGAGTTGTCATCGCCATTCATGCTCCAAGTCTAAAATTAATGACTATCTGCAAAAAGAAACTTTCATGTTCGTTCCCCGAACCTCTGTGACGTGCCAAAGACTGGCTGGCTGGCACTCGGTTTCTCCCCGGCGGATTAGAAGGACGAGCATGTGCTCAGCTGGCCTGGCCGGGCGTCCAAGCGGCGAGCTGGCCCTGTGGGCTCCCCCCGGCCCCCCAGCATTAACTTTGCCTTTCCTCAAGCCAGCCTTCCCTGGCTCCCGGCAGGTGGAACACGGCCTTTGTGGGGGAAGGGGGCGGCTCTGCCCCCCCCCCCCCCCCGGCATGTCCACGTCCCAAAATAGCCTTCGGCCAAAATGGCAGAGCCACGGGCAAGGGGTGTGTTTCTGTGCCGTTTGTCCTTGTTGCACAAGGCCGAAATCCTGTTCCGGGGCGAGAACAAGCCCTGTGCCCTTTGCCCCGGGACCCCACCGCTGGAGCGTGGCCTCCAAGAGCTGGGGGGACTTTGGCCTTGGGCCCGAAGACGAGCTTCACCCCATCGGAGCCCGGTGTGCCCCGCTGCAAGCTAGGGGCACTTGCCCAGGCGATGGGCATGGTGAGCCCCCCCCCCCCCGCTGCCCAGGAGTGGCCTTTTGAACCAGACAAGCCAGGATGGGAGCAGGGGGCACATGGGAAGGGGGAGGCAGGGGGTGGGGGGCCTCTGAGCTTGTGGGAGCTGCCCATGGGCCTGGACCTCATCCCCCCCATGATGGCTTCTGCCAAGAGGGTGCTGGATGCATGGCCTCCTCTGGGCACCAGTGCGCTGCACCCCCTCTCCCCCCCCCTTCTCCTTCTTTCACACACACACACACACACACACAGGGCTCTCCCAGCTACCCAACATTTTGGAAATCAGAGGGCTGGTGAACCCTTTCCGGTTTCTGCCCCTTGTCCTGACGTGCTTTGGCGAGACTGATGGGATGTTCCCAGCCCGGTTAAACTTGTCCTAAAATAAACCTCCCATCTAGCAACACAGAGCCTAAAATGCATCGTTTGCTCCTGCCAGCTTGATGCAACAAAGCTCACCTGCGACAAGTCTAAGGGGCAGAAAGACAGAAGAGAATGTGAAGAAGCTGCAATTCCAGCCTAGGTTTATCCCTAGTGCAATAGGTCCTGCAGGGTTTTGAACTGTTTCAGAAACCTACACAACCTGTTTGACCAGCGGAATATAAGAAAGGTGTGTTTACATCTAAACCAAGTTTCAGCCCTGCTCAAAAATCATATGTTCCTGGGCAACTTAGGGGATGCATCCTCTATTCTTTTCAATGGGTCTACTCTAAGTTGAAATAACAACCACAAAATGACTGTCCCTTCAGAGTTCTTGTCCAGAGGGAAGATTTCAGGTTTAGACCTCAGAGTTATTTTTAAAATTTTATTTTTAACTATGCTTGGTGAAATTTCAAATCAAAATGAAAAGAAAAACTTAGCTACATAAATATAAATATATGAATTTCAATGCATATGAAAATATGACTTTCTCAGAATTACACATAAGCAGATTATAAGTATTTATTTGTAAGAGGCACCTATAAACCACTTGTTCAAATATTGAAAGCTTTCTCATCCCCAAAATTCCACGCAATTATTGGAGGGGAGCTTTTACCCTTCCAGTGATGCCATATGGGTCCTTCAACTGTCCCAAAGACTTGAAGAATCCTTCTGCACTGACCATCCATTCACTTCCAGGAAGGAGACATTTCTTCTCATTTCTTTCTAATTTCTTCTAGCAGAAATTAGAAGCAAATTTTCTAATTTCAAGGGACACATGAAGGAGTGTTCCAATACAAAGTTTAGCCATATACGAACCTCCTTCCAAAAGGAGACAACTATTGCCAAAACATGTGGTTAGAAGAAGCAATCAGGTATGTCTCTCTTCTAGGGCAACAACCTGGTCAAGCCCTTATGAGAGGGACACTGTGGCATCCTGTGGACCAGGATCAAGGGTTTCTTCCGAATAAGGCACCACCTGGGTCCCCTGGATGCTCCGGATACAGGCACTATGACAGCGACCCATTTGTTCAGCCAGCTAGGACAATCCACCTGCCGGAGGCCCTGCTTATCATCTCACTTACCCTCTGCCTGGCTCTGTGGAGACTCACCGTGTGGAGGCAAGAGGAGGAGAATTGCCGCCCGGTTCATATCAGGGAACCGAATTCCATTTTAGTGATAGCTGCTTCTTTAAAGTAACTACCAATTCAAGCACGAAGCAAATAAGGCACATTGCTAATATCTAACCTGCTCAACCGTTCAGTGTCTGAAAGCGTAAATGTCAAGCCAAAGTGTTAAGAAGTAGAGTTCCCCTCTCTGTTTACTCTCTGCTTATCGCCTAAAGCCCCACAGCAGAGTATCTCATAAGAGGAACCGGGGCTATTAAGAAGTGGATTGTAGCAGCGGAAATTAAGGGATAATGAAAGCAGGCTCAGATTATTTACAAAGGGCTCTTAAGGAGAAACTACCCCATTCGCCAGCGCGGGCAGAATCCAGACGAGGAAACCTTCCGTCGTGCCCATTCGGGGAACAGTCCTGGCTCATACCAAACAGAGCTCCAGAGGAAGCGGGGCCACGGTGCGGAAGAAGACGCCAGCTTCCCTGACCCCTGGCTGGAGGGAGGCCCTGGCCCGGTGGCCGGGCACCTGGAGAGCACAGGACGGCCCAACCTCCAGGAGGCGAAGGGCCGCGGAGAGGTCGCCCTCCCGGGAAGGACATCCCAGTGCGTGCGAGGCCAGCCGGGTCCCACCCGCCATCCAGAGAGCGCGGACCCCGCTTCCCTCTCCATTCTCTCCTTCTCTTGCCCCTGTACCTCTTTGACGGCAAGCGTCTGGACAGCGACTGCTGCGCCTTCCAGCGTCTCTGCGGCACTCAGAAGCATTCAGGCGCTTTTGCGGAGTTGGGAAAAATCTCTTCCCCCTTCAGCCGAGCTCCACACTGAACATGGGGCTGGGGGCTGAGCAGGACCGGCTGGGAGGCTCCGGCTTTTGCCGTCCTGAGCGTTCCCCCCCCCCCGCCCGCCCTCGCCCAGCACTCGCCTTGCCGTCCTGTGCGGAGAGGTTGTCAAGCAAAGCTCCCGCTGCGGCGTTTCAAAAGGGCACATTAAAGTTGCACGGCTGGACCCGGGGAGCGTGTCCGTCACTGAGAGCGTGTGGAAGAACCCGGCGGGGAGCTGCCGACTACGACAGGGGGCTAAAACGTTATCGATGCCTCTCGAGGCGGGGGGCCGGCGGTCCTCGCCGCCTCTTGCGACTGCCAGTCCTTCACTAACGGGCCAGAAGTGAACCCTCGAGAGCCCCGACGGACGGGCGCTTGTCGCACTCCGGTCCAAGAAAGGCACGAGGACGGAGCGAGCGCTTCGGAGTGAGCGGCTCGGCTGGGAGGAAGTTCAGTCCGTCGTGGGCAAATGGGAGTGAGCTGGCACGCCTCCCCCGGCCAGTCCAGGTGTGTTCCCAGAACCACTGCAGCTGGACGCCAGCTTCCCGCCCTATAAACACGCCTGAGCACCGGCGGGGGCCTTGTCCAGACCTCGCTGCCGGTCGATGCTGGGCCTCCGGGGCCGAGTTCCCAGGCACCTGCCGAGCAGCCGGGTGGAGCAGGGGCCCCGCCACAAGGCCGGGCCGGCAATGGGGGGGGGGCAGCCGCCGTGCCCCTTGCTCCTCGTTCTGGCCTGTCCAGCACGCAAGGGGTCCCGGGGTGAGGAGGGGGGTGAGGAGCCGGAGCAGCTGGGAGCCATGGGGTGAAAGATAAGAGGCCCCGAGGGAGAGGCCCAAGGGGGGAAGACGGAGATTTCTGAGCCGGCTGTGCCAAGCGCCCAGCCAGTAAAAGACGCTGGGCCTGCAATGGAGAATATTTATGACCTGCCTTTCCCAGCTGGCCGCACGTTTCACACTTAGGCCAAAAGTCAAAAGCAGGCAGCGGCCAGCAAGCATCCATGGCGGACGGGGAGAGGCGGCCCTCCATCCTTCGGGGCACCTCCCACCGTTCCCGGGGACGTGCCTGGCATTCCATCCCGCTTCCCTCGACCGTGGCACAAATTATTCATGAGCTTTTCCTGGTGCAATTGGTCTCCAGCCATTTCTCCCCTCGCTGCCCAATTTACAGCCCCAAAATGAAGCAAGAAAATGAGGGGACAGGCGGGCTGAGTGGAATGTCGAGACGGCACTAATGTTGCTGTTGTTCTTTTAAGGAACATTAAGCAAACATGCAAATATTTTTCCTTTATTTACCTTGGCAAATGGAGCTGCGGCCCTAGAGGGAAGCTATCCGCACGGCCAACATTTCACACTAAAGAAAGCTTTAGAAAAGAGGGAACGCGGCATCCACAAGCAAGTGGTGGCTTCTTTTCCTCCAGCCGTGATTCTTCTCATGGACAAGCTCCAACACGCATTAAGATGCTTTGTTTCCTCAGAACTGGGTGACACAGCCGCATGTGTGAATTGACCCATTGGGAGCGTTTTCCCGGAGCCGATGCAAATGCTGTGCCTCGACCCGCCTCTGAGTGGCCACAGCTGCTTGAATTTGCATTCACACGTGCGGAAAACGCCATCTGATGTGGCAGCTGGCCAAGGCCTGTGTCTGCAGCGATGGCCAAATTATCCTTTTTACATTTGTATCCTGCTTTTTTCCCCTGGTGAGGGACCCAGCCAGACTGACCTCGCTCCATTGTACCCTCACAACAATCCCCGTGCGAGGTAGGTTAGGCTAAGAGGCAGCGACGAACCCCGAGTCACCAGGGTACTTAAGTGGGGACCAGGATCAGGCTTTTGGCTCGCATATACGCAGGTATATGCCTGCAGGTACATTGGAGATGTACAAAGATGCGTCATTTCCACCCTCCCCCGAAATATCTAACCCTGGGAGAGGGGCCTGAATCCTGAAGAACGGTGCCTCGGGCAACTTGTGTGAAAAATGTCGGCAAAGCATGTCAGAAGGGCAAAGAACAGGAACACAATATTTCTCTTCTTTACTGACGGGCTTTTATTTTTAAGGCTAAACCTTCGTGATGGTATCCAAGAGAAAACCGCACGAGTCGGGCAACTGAGATGCGCCAGGATTCTCCGCAGCACGGCCAAGGGGGTGTCCCCACAGACCGGGACCTCCGGAGCCCGTGGCTCTGCCCCCTTCCTCCACAAGGCGGGCCAGCAAGAGGTACCAGGCAGCCCTGGATCCCAAACCCAGATCAGGCTCAGCAAGCATCCCTGAAGCTGAAGATTTGTTAAAGGGCTCCACCTATTGTCAGCCCGAATTGGAGATGTGCGTGTGCAGAATCTAGCAGGAGCCATGGGGCTGGGGGCTGGCGATGTGAGCGCCAGCCGGGGCGGCCAGCTGGTGCATCTTGGCCCCACTGGTGTGGGAGGACCCCGAAGAGCCGCTGGCTGAAAAGCGGCCTCCGTGGATTCATTTTATTGATTTGTTTACCTATATTTATAGGCTGCCTATAATTGCCGAGGCCTTCCTAGGCAGACCCCCTCCAATTCTAATGGCTCAGTTCTCCTCTGGATTCCCTTGGAGGATATTCCAGCCACAAAATTATGACATACCCTACGCAGGGAAGGAGGGAGGGGGGAACGACGTTACAAGCCAAGTGCAATGGCATTCCATATTGCTGAAAACTGGAATTTAAAAGAAATTCTCCCCTTTCTAGTTCAGGTCCCAGAAGCTTAACCTAGAAGCTACCTTTTGGAGAGGTTCTGAAAACCGGAAACCTCTCCCAGCTATCTCCTAGCTGGAACATCAGCTGCCCGCAGACCCTTCACGATGCCGTGAGTCTTACAGGACTGTGGGAGGCAGTTGCTGGAGGAAGCGAGTTTAATGCCTCGAAGCTCCTGTGTGGGGCAGGCGGCAGACATGGGGTGCGTCAGGGAGAGAGAGATGGGGGAGCGCAAGGAACTGTTGGGACCACACTGGCCGGAAAGCTCATTATTTGTTGAATCTGCTCTGGCTGGTAGGAGGAGGAAGGGCGCAATCCGGAGAGAGGGTTTCTCATGAGGGAACCTCCCTCCAGATTACGTCTCAGGCCGTTTTTAACACAGTCGAGGTAGGAAACCAGTTTTGGTCCTTCCCTTGCAAAGCGCCCAAGCTCCTCAGGTTGCCTTCACATTTCGTAGCCGTCTTCGGGGCTCTGATCACCACGGAGGTGCCAAGTAGGCAAACTGGTTCAGAATTTGGGCTTGCGAGAACCACCCTGAGTTGCAAAGCAGAAGCACGGCGTGGTGGGACCAAAGATGGGTCGGTCATCCTGGCCCAGGACTTCGGGCCACGTTGCTCACCACCTCGAGCCTAAAGCCCCTGTTCCCCTCCTCGGCATTTCGGGGCACGTCTCCTGCCACCAAAAAGAGGGCAAAATAGGAACTTGTATGAGCCCTTTCTACAGCCTACCTCCTCCCACACCCCCATTATCTGGGGGTCTCTGGATGCGTGTGCGATTCTCCCCATGCTTAAGGCTGGACAAGCTTCCTCGGAGGGGCTTGTTCCTTGTCTCAAAAGCGTCTAATAAAATACGGCTGCAGTTGCGAAGACTGGCCCTTCCGCTCTGGCCCTCGTCTCCGCTGCTGGGAAGCATCCGCAGGCATTTCTGCGCGTTGGCGCGAGTCCTGTTTTCAGCGACCCACGAGTGGAGGAGATCACGTTCCGCAGATCTCGCTTTTCCCAGCAAAGCCTTGGAGGTTTTTCGCCCAAACGAAACAGAGCTTCTGTGAGCGCCCTTGGCACGCCACTCGGTTCAGGAGGCTGTCTCTAGGCAAAGTCCTTCGCATCGTAAATCGCAGCCACAAATTGCCAGACTGTCTTAGATCATCAGGCTGCGGCAGACGAGAGCTCATATCATAAATCCAGAACAGGAAATAACGCAAGCAAACATGCCTATTTTTCCCCTCTTCTTCTTTATCGCCCTGACCGTTTCTCTCACCTGTAAGATGGACTAGTCAAATCCCGCTTCACCTAATACGTTAGTAATATTTATTTTTATATTTTTGTATTCCACTTTTCCATCACAAAAAGCACACCCAGAGCAGCTGGCAACAAAATCCAGAGTCAAAGCAGGCGCTTAGGGAAAACACGGGACAGAAACAAGTGGCTGTAAAGCATCGGACGAAGCACAGAAATAGGCTGTGAGTCCAAGGAAAGAAGAGCGAGGGGAAGGGGTGAGACGGTTGGCTCCTTTGCAGAGCAGATGATCAGCGTCAGGGGAGGAAGGACTCTCCGTGGGAGTGCCACATCGAAACCTCCCTCCCCTTCCATGTTCTCCCTCGAGGCAACATCGGATTGCCATGCTGAGCCAAGGAGAGGTCACTTGCTGATGTCTCTTAATTAGCGAAAGACCAGTCTAAATGAGTTGGTGCCGAGTTGTGGGAAGGCACGCCAACCGGGCCATCTTCGCCTGGAGCAGCGCGGCCGATTGACGAGATCACGGCTGTCACGTCGATGGTGCGGAATCGCAGGAGGCGAGGGCCGAGGGAGAGGCGACCAGCCTGTCCCCTCCACTTCCACGGGTTCTGTGCACTTATACCAGGCAAAGTGGCTAAAAGTATCAGGGCAAGAGCACATTCCTGTGGGGGAAACCGTTTTTTTAATAGTCTATCCTAAATGAAGGAGTGGTGCAAGCGCCTTCACGGAGCAAGAACAGAGGTGACAGGAACAAGGCTGTGCCCATTTGGACAGACATTTTCCCGTCCAACGTTTGTCCTACGGCTCCAGAGTTCCCTGGAGAGCAGGTGTCTCTCTAAGCACCGGCAAGACTGCAAACTGAGACTGGAAAAAGCAGGTTGGGCTTCTTAATTTAGCAGGGAAGGTGGCTAAAGGGGTGGTCCCGTGCACTCCCAACTGTCTGGAGAGAGGGCACCGTTAGGATGCTAACTGGGCGGCCACAGCCGTCGCCTGTGCTGCTCCCCTCATTCGAAGGCACGGAGGTCACGGTCCCGGAGCCGCTCCCCACACGCACAGCCGGTCCTTGTGGGCTCACTCTTCATCGCTCAGCTTTCCAGCATGCACAGGAGCGGATCCGGGGCCTCTCAGCTGCGGCTCAGCCCTCCCCTGTACCGACGCTCCTCTTCCGGGTTCTGCGCAGGACTCACATCGCCTCCTTGGCAGTGTTTCTTCTCCCGGTTTTCTCTCCTTTGCTTTACTGTGTGTCGCACCGCACAGCCACAAAGAGGCACTGCAGGAGAGCAGAACCGCAACAGTGAAGGCGCTTGGCTTGCTGCATTGGCCAGAGAATGCCTCGCTTTCCTCCTATCGGAAATGGCACAGAATTGGTTGCCAAGCCTGGAGGGAACCTGGAGGAGGAGGAGGAGGAGAGGAGGTGCTGGTGCTCATGGAAAGCACCCACAAAGTGCCACGAGCGCACGGCACCAGCCTCACGTGGGTGCAGACCTTCCTTCCGTCAGATGGGGTTTGCGCAAGCACCCCAGACGGGGCTGGTGCAAGCTGCTTGGGGCCGGCGCGGGTTGGCTACTCAGTTCGAACCTCGGAGGCCCGAGCGCCCCCTCTGTCAGCTCAGCCCCATACGCAGAGCTGGGAGCGCTCAGCAGAACACCGTGTTCCTTGCGGCAGGAAGAGTCCACCCTCCACAAGGCTTCCCCCACCAGGGAGTTTCTTTCTCCGTGTCCAATATGTCAATTGTACACCACAAAGTACAGCTGCACAATTGCGCAACTGCTGGGAAACACACAGTCCCTTGGCAGCGCTTCCTAGAACAATGGGAACTTTCCTCACGCTAAAAGAAGAGGCAAAATGGCTGGAAGTTGTAGGAGAAGCCGAGGAGGAGGAGGAGGAGGAACGGTGCCCACAAACGTGTCCCTTGAGCGACAGATCACCAGTGCACAACGAAAGCCGCGCGTGGACACAGTGAAAGAGTCGCCCCATGGACGTCCCCAGCCTCTCATCACAGAACTCCTGCTGCCGGCGGCTCGTTTTACGTCTCACTGTTTTTCTTGCTCTGCATTTTACCGCTTTTTGTAGGCAGCCTTGAGCAGGCGCGATGCTCTGCTCGTGGGCCTGTCTCTCTGCAGGAAGGGCGCTCGGACGCTCCGCACATGGGCATGCGTGCGCACGTCTCAGCATGGAGCCTCCTGTGGGCCTCAGCCAGCTTGCCAGCACGGAAGCATAAGCTGGGAGGAAAGGACGGGAAGGACGACCCATTCTGGAGCAGGCCCCAGACAACACGACCATCTTCCGGATGCCTGTAGAAGCACATCCAAGAGAGGCTCTCCTTCATTTCTGGGGATGCCTGGGATGGGGCGGGAAGCAGCAGGCAGCCTGGTGGCCTTCCGCCTGTCCGAACCTGGCATCCCGTTGCAAAACAATCGTGCATTAGAACTGCCCCTGGTCCCCCGCCCCCACGGCAGGGCAGTGCAGGGAGCCAGGGAAACATGGCATTCCGGCTGCACGGATCTTGGTCTGTTTGAGGGAGAAGCCCTCTAAAAGGCGCTACAGAACACGCGGTTGCTCTTTGGAGGGCGAGAAGGGGCAGAAGCCGACATTAGCTCATGCCGTAGCATCCTTTGCGTGAGGTTAAGTCCACGGACATCTCTGAGACAGCCACACGTGCCTGTTTCTGTTCCAGACAAAAGAGAGCCATCCTTGTCCTTGTGAGCAACTCAACAACAGCTGCTGCTGCTGCTGCTGCTGCTGCTGCTGCTGCTGCTGCTTCTTCTAGCAAATTGCATGCACGATTACAGACACTCTTGCAACAGCCCGGGAAAGTTGGCTGAGGAGGCTATCCCCACGCTGGAGGTGGAGGTGCCCAGATGGGCAGATGGGGGCAGCCAGTTTGCAACAGAGATTTGCGGCGGCCACATCCTCCAAAGCCATTTTCGAAATGCTTCTGTAAATTCTTTAGAACTGGCTGCATAACAAGGAAATCAGCCAGCCTGCTTTGCATGGAGACCTAAATTGAGGTCAGGCTTTAATGCTTTTTACAGCATTCGCTTTGCAGTAACTTTTGGATCAGACCTATTCCGCAAACAGTGTTTAAGAGGTGGCCATTAATGGCAGATGCAACCAGCTACTTCTCCTTTCGTGCTTCCGGCCTGTGGCTGGCATCGCTCTTCATCTCTGCCCAAGCTTCAGTGACACAACTAAGCACTTACATTCTGGCAAGCTTTTGACACATGGCCAGAGGGTGAAGCTGCTTTGGAGCCTCGGGTGTCATTAGTTTTATTATTAGACAAGGAAGGAAGGAAGGTAATAGAGCGTTTTGCACTGGCCATCTGTTTTGCACTTTTAGATATTTAATATTCTCTGAGAACTGGACTTCAATTGTATTATATGCTGTTTTCAGCATTTGGAAACCTCTCGGAGAACTTTCAGGTTATGGGGTGGCATAGAAGTGGAATGAAATAAAGAAATGACTGAGTAAAATTCTTCCAGGGAAGCAGGGCAGATTATGCATTTTAATAAACACAGAAATGCAAGAGTGTTGATTTCAGTTTGGGGAAAAACTTTCAATTTACAGTCTGACTCACCCGAACCTATTTATGTATGTATTTATTTATTCATTCAATTTCTATGCCCCCCTCAGAGGACCAGGGCCAAAGGGGCTTGCACTAATTAAAAACATGGACCAGAGGAATCTGCTCTCGAAGAGCTACTTACACACGGGTAAGTATGAGCAGGACTGCACTCAATTCAGCCCTGCCCTCATATTCCGTGCCTGAGCCCTTTTCCTTCGAAAAAGAGGACAGCTGGGAAAAGACCCGACTCCACACAGTTCACACTTGTCAAGAGTGAAAAACCTTATTTTCCCAACATGTTAAGGTTTAATTGCTATTTAATTGGGGGTTCATATGCTGTGCTTTCTACTGTAGGATGGTCCCAAGACTTTCTGTGATAGGACGGGATCGAAAAGCTTTAAGCCTTTAAACAATGCCAGTTTCTAGAGCCCACTGTGGCGGGTAGTGTCTGTGCCAGCCCCTTTGTCTCAGTTGTGTTACCTGAAACACACTCTCTCGCAACACTTAGGCTAACCACTTAGCCAGAAATCTGCAGCCGCCTTGCACTCCCTGTCCAGGAGGGAGCGGGGAGGTATGGAGACCCCTGTGTGAACTCCTGGGACAGGACGACTGGATGTCAAAGCGGGCAAATGAGAAGCATCTTTGGAGCCTGGGCCCGGCTGGAATCCGGGTGAAGCCTCAGCAAAAGTAGCAAATTGCATTATAAATTACTAGTAGGTGAGAAACATAGAGGGGTGTGAATAATTCAGAGATAATCAACAGACACATGAGAAGGGGGAGTCTCTGGATAAATACAGAGTTTTCTGTAAACTAACAAACAGAAAAAGGATAATGGGGAAATGAATTTACTTTGTATCCGGACAACATGTTATGATGCAGGGTATATAATGCATGTTCTCTGTGCCTCTTTTGAGACTCTGATTTGGGAAGCATCTCCCCTTTGTCTGTGTTTATTCTAGAGTGCACCAGAATAAAACTGCTATTAGCTCTAAGTCTCGTCGCGGGCTCTGCTTGGCTCTGGGTCTGGGGTCCACCCGGGGTTCGCCCCAGCTGTTAACTGGCTCAGTCCGGTAACAATTGCATGAAGTGTGGGGCAGGGATCACTTAAGCAGTTTGCTGGGGGCACATTAGGACAAGACAAAGGGGACCTAAGGCCAAGAGAAGGCACTCCAGGAGGCACGGCCAGGAACGCACCTCCAACGGACGGACAGGCTTTTCTGGACAGATGGGCAGCAAGGCCTGCCCCACGGGCTGCTCGCCAGATCAGGACTGCCATCTGAAGTCCACAAGCTGCCCTTGCGGTGCCGGCCTTTCAGCAGCCACGTCAGGGCTGCGCGTTTGCACATTTTGTCCTGACACCCCTGGTCCTCAGCTGGTATGCCAGGGCTTAAAATCCGGCTGCGGACCAGCCTCCAGTGGGTATCTAATTCCACTCCTTCTTCCCAGAGGGTATAGGCAGGAGGAGGAGGAGGCAGGAAATGGGTGGTGGGCGAGTAGGAAAATGCACCTATGGGGCGTGGAAAGGGAAACCCGCAGGGGGCAAGGCTGATCTTGCTGGCCCCTGAAAGGTGAAAATCGCTGGGCTGAATAAGTGACAGCAGGATCCTCCCCAGGTCTACTCCAAAAAAGGGCTCCCAGGTAAGCGAGTGCAAGATCGGAGCCTGCGTTTTGGGAGCAGGAGGGTTACACGTGTCTTCAGCATGCACACGTGAGGGTGACGCGGGGTAGTAACGCCTGACTTGACGCGGCCGACACGTGAGGCTGCCGGCTAAGCCCCGCCCCCTCTTAGCCACACCCTCCCGTTGAGCGACGTGCCAGCGGCGAGCAGGAGGGGAGCCGCGAGGGCGAACGCTCGCTCCTGATTGGCTCGAGGCCAGGCTGAAATAAATCCACAACTCGAGGTCGCTCTTGGGTGAGGAAACAAAACAAGCGCAGGCCGCCGCCGCTCCTGATTGGCTGGGAGCGCGCTCGGAGGAATGCAAAGGGAGGGGCCGCAAGAGGCGGTGGCTGATTGGGCGGTCGCCCCCGCCGCTCGCCCAATAGCGGGAGAGAGGGCGGAGCCCTTTTCCCAGCTCGGCCGCGTCACGAAACCCCGCACTCGCTGTGCGCCTGCGCGGTTCCCGGAAGCGCGACCCGCCGTCTCCCTCCGCCAGTGCCAACTCCCTGCGAACGCTGCCGGCGCGAGCGTTGCGCGGGGCTGCGGCTGCCGCGTGCGGGGAGGGGGCAGAAACGCCTCCTGGTGCGCCTGCGCGGGCGCGCCCGGTGAGTCCTGGGCTGGCTGGCGGGCGGGCGGGGCTCCGGGGGCGCGCGCGGCTTCCCGGGGGGGGGGCAGTTCGCCCGTGACCTCACCTTTCGTGTAATGTAAATCATTGCTCACACCGCTGCGACGTGTGCAGAGACACGTGTCTGGGGTGCGTGCGCGCGCCATGCACGTGTGTTCAGCGAGCCATTGCGAGCCGCGCCTCGGGCGCCGGGCTCCTCGTTCCGCCCGGCGCTCGGGGCGGCCAGGGAAGCCCGGGCCGGCTCGGCTCGGCGGGGTCTCGACGCCCCGCTGCCCGTGGCGCCTCGCGGGGGCCCCGGCGGGCGGCGCGGCTCTGCCTGGAAGGGCCGCTCGGGGGCAGCCGGGCTCGGGCGGGCAGGTCACGTCGGGAAGCTCAGGTTGGGCGGGACGCGTCGGACGCGCCCTCGGCCGCCTCCCCTTCGCCTGCCGGGCGGCGGGCCTCGTCCCTCGTCCCGGCCAAGGCGGGCCGGGGCGCCTCGTTCCCCGCGGGAGCCGCCGCCGCCGCCGGGTTTCGCCCGCATCCCGCCCAGGCACCTGGCTCGGCCGGGACGGACTTGGAGGAGGGCCGGGCCGGCGCCCCTGCTCGGTGGAGCTGGCCTGAGCGGCAGCCCCGGGACAGGGCGCTTGCTGCCTTTGCTCTTAGGTGCGCGCAGGCAAGCGGGGCTGATCCTCGCTTGAAGATGCCTTTTCATGTTCTAGGATGCAACCATGAACCCGAGTATGGACGTCAAAAAGCCTTTGCGTGCCAGGAAAACGATGACTCCCAGCAGCCGAAAGCAGGTGGAAATGCTGGGCAAGATGAAGTGCACCCAGGGAGCGGAGAAGCCCTCGAATGGCGCCTCCAGTGAGGGTCATGATTTTCCTCTAAAAAGGGTTGAAACACGCTGCTTGTTCCCAACGTCGGTGAAACAGCTTGACTTAAAACAAACGCAACTGGTTCCGCAGATGCTCAAAGAGCCAGTAGCTAATTTACTCGTCAATTCCAAAATCAGCATTTATAATGACCGCCAGGAACTATCCAAAGATCTGACGTACAACCCCTGCGGTACTGACTCTGACGTCAAACAGTTTTTGAATGCTGGCGCTTTACAGGATATTTTGTACAGTTGGTATGAGAAAGAATCCGGCTCCCCTTTGTTTAAGCCTGTGGAAGTACACTTGAATTCCAGACCAGAGAGCCAGCCGGCAGAGCCTCCGCAAGGACCGTTTTCACGGGCCTCTCCCAAAGCCGCAGTCCCTGCTGTAGCTAAAGCGATGGAAGAAGCTCTTGTAGACCAAAGTACTCCAGAACTGGAAAGGGAAGGTGCTACCATCCAGCGGCATAAGAAAACCGTTATTCCTTCAGTCCAGCCAGGTATTTTATTATTTATTTTATTTATTTAGTGAGCTTCTATGCCGCCCCATTCACCGAAGCCTCAGGGCGGCTCACAACAATAAATAAATACATATTGAACATATAAAATCAATATAATTGGAGACGTCCTGGCCGAAGATATAAAATCAATACATAAACTGACAATTAAAATGATGTTTAAATAAAAAGGTAAACACACACATCTTTAAAAGAAATAAATGTTCCCAGGTCCCTTTCTCAGAATCTTGGGGAGAAACTAACCCCGCGAAACTCACCCGTTTTTGCACTATAGCACCTTTTGTGCCCTGAAGTTTGAGGAGTATTCTGACGAGGCTTTGGATGCAACTAAGGGAATGCCGTCGGGAAGGAGGGCCCAGACTTTTCCAGCTTTTACCCAGGGGCCCTCTGCAACCCAGCTTCCCGTAGCGGGACTGACCCAGGCATCACAGGGGGCCCTGCCGCTGAGCCGCCTGGCTCTGAACCCAGGATGATTGCGGCCCCAGTATTGTGCTGGTCGGGAGGCCTGGCCCAGCCTGCCTGCCTGCAGCAGAGGAGCCGAGAACAGTGTGGTGTAGTGGTTAAGAGCGTGGGACTGGGACTCAGAGGATCTGGGTTCAAGTCCCCACTCAGCCATGGGTGACTTTGGGCCAGTCACGAACTCTCAGCCCAACCCGCCTCACAGGGTGGTTGGTGTGGGGATAAGATGGAGGAGGAGAGATGATGTCAGCTGCCTTGAGCCCTTTGTAGGAAAAGGGCAGGATATCAATCGCAATATATATAAATATAAATATAAAAACAGGGAGCGTAACTGGCACCACCAGATGAAGAATGCCCGGGAACCCGGGCAACTGGGGATGTCGCCCAGGGTCAGGAAGAGCAAGAAGGGAGCAGGGTGTTGACTGGCCTCCCCCTGGCCGGCTGACGGACGGCCTCCTGGGAACCTAGCTCATCCATGTCTCGGCTGAATCCTCTCTGCGCTTCGGTTTCGGTAATTGAGCTGTGGGACAGCCTCTGCTGCTGGAAGGGCTTTTGCGCAGTGGCTTTCTCCAGTCGCGAAGGGACCCCCCGCTGTGTGTGGGGGTGGCTGGGGCTACACACTATTTCCCAGCTAGGCTGGCTCTGTGTAACCTGATCCAGGGAGATAAGGGCCTGGCTTGGCTGAGGGGTCGGGCCTCCGGTGGCTCGGGTGGGCAGCCTGGGAGAGCCCTCGCCTCCCGCTTCTGCGTTTCTGCTCCTCAGATAGCATGGCAAGGGGGAGGCTGAGGGGAGGGGGCCCACTCCCCCCCTCTTCTGCCGCACAGCTCAGCCGTGCCTCCGTGGTGGCGGCCCGTGCCTGTCAGAAGCTTAGGACCGTGGGCACGCGTGACCTTTCCTGAACCCTCCAGCGGGGAGTTGTCGGTTCCGTGCAGGGAGCACAGCAGGGCCCCGTGGCTTCCCAGAGACGGACACGTTTCTTCCATCGTGAACTCTCAGGGGCTCTTGGCCAGTTCAGTTCCTCGGTGCCTGGACCACCGAACCTGTTTCTGGACGCAGTTAACGTCAGCACTGCGCAGAGAGCCCGCCGTCCGAGTGTCGTCATTGTAACTTTTACTTCACCCACTGCCCCTCCCTTCCAGCTGCAGTGCAAGGCGTTGGCTTAACCGCGTCCCATTCGTTGCGGTTGTGCTGTGTGGGGTTCTAGCTCTCACAGGATAGCACGATCCCGGACTGTGGTTCTGTGGTGGGGACCAGGCTCAGCCTCGCTCGGAATCTGAGGATCCTCGGGAAGGCGTGAGACCACCTGGGCCAAGCGGAAGGTGCCCACGGGCTCCCACCTTGCCCCTCGCAAGCAGCTTCGTCCCCACAGCAAAAGCAGCCCTTCTCTACAGAAAGGGGAAGGCGGCACCGATGGTGTGATTTCTGCCGCTGTTCTGAAACGAGCTGCAGGCCGGAAGGCCTTGGCGTGCCTTTGGGACAGGTGCTGCCATGTAGTTCGTTTAAGCAAGCGGAGGACCGAAATGCGTGCGTTCGGACCCTTGACTTGTCCGTGTCCTGGTCTCGAGGACCCGGTGTTCTTTCCCGTGGGAGCTAGCAGCATGCAGCCCCCGAAAGGTTTGGTGCTCTCGTGTAATGTCAGATCATTGCAGGAGGGGAGGCAGAGGGTGTGTGTTCACTTTGGTTAAACGTGATGCTAAGACCGCTCAAAACCGCCTCAGAAGCTGGAGGGAAAACTTGATTCTGGTACTGATAACAGCTCCACTAACAGACGCTGCCGATGCAAAACCCCTCGCCAAAATGTCTTTTTTTCTCTTGTCAAAGATTATGCTCGAGGGAAAAGGAGACACTCAGAAAGCAGTGAAGATGCCTTTTGTAAGCACATCAAAACATCTGATGACGCTAGAGAAGCCTGTGACGCAAGCTCTGGCCAGAAGCAGCATGGCTTGGAAAAGGTAAGCCACGTTGATTTTTTCCCCCTTTATACAAGGTTTGCTTTTCAGTACATCATTGTGGTCGTGCAAAAAGGCCGTGTGGCGTCCCTGCTGCAGCTGCACTCGGTGGCAGCCATAAAAGGGAATTAAAGCGGGACTGGATGGGGCTTGTGGTGAGCTGATCCCAGGCTGGCCAGGCACGGATTAAACTGTTCTGTAGTGTGAGGTGCTCGTTTCAGTTTGGCATAACCACTGCTGTTTTTGTCTTGATAGCCTGCTTCAAGCCCTCCTGGGGCTGGAAAAGTCTTAAGGTAATGCTGCATGTTGCAGTGCTGTTGCTATTGAACTGGGGGGCATGAGTCTCCAGACGGACCCTCGGTGTGACCACCCTCTCTGGGTCTTCCTGTTCTACTTGTGGGCATGGCCCACTGCCTGACTTTCTGGCCCACTGGAGCCAGAGGTTCCGCAGTTAGACTGTCGTGGCCTTCTGCTGGCTGGACTGGGAGCTCACGAGAACGTGGATCGGCTGTGAAGGAAGGAAGAGCGACCCTGAAGGGCCGCCCCTGCTGCTTTGCTGCTGCTGCTGCTGCTTTGGCATGTGCTTAACCAAGTGGTCCAGGGAAGCTTGCTGCCACGATGGGTTGGCGTCCTGAAGCGCTACAGGACGTGTGCTTGCTGCGACGGCGCGCACGGCCACCCCTTGGGAAGGTGTGCATGGCACAGAGAGCGCCGGTTAGGCGTGTCTCCACACCCTCTGCCAAAATTCCCCAGAAGAGAGAATTTGCAGCGCTGCCAGATCTGCCAGAGCAGCTGCTATGAGCCGCACTGGGAGGGCGCCGATCCTTCCCTCCCAGCCTGCTCTGGATTCTCGCGCTTGTCTCCGCGTAGGGAGCTCATTCGTCACGGGTGGAGCTGCCACAGAAGGGAGAGGAGAGGCCGGCTGCTTGTGCGGGGGTCCTTTACTGTCCCCCCAGAGTTGCTTTTAGCGCCTGCAATGAGCTGCACGGGCTCAGTGCAGCTTGGGGCGATTTCAGCCACGGATCCTCATGCCGCTTCCAAACTGGGGTTCCACGTGGCATGGGGCAGGCCTCCCCCTCAAGAAGCACGAGCTCACGTGGGCTTCAGGGCTGTTTGGGGTTTCGTGTCTGGTCGTTGCGAACTTGCGCTGAAGGCGCCGTGGAGCGTAGCGGGGAGGGTGGGGAGGGCTTTGATCCCACCGTCGAGAGCAGCAGGAAGAGAGGCCGCATTGCATGTTCACACTGTGGTGCGCTTGCGAGCAAAACTGTGAGTACCAAAGTCATGAAGGATGTGGAATGACGAGGGAAACGGAAGAGCCCAGAGGCCTGGTGTGTCTCGGCCCTAGAGGCCCTGCGTCACGTTTCGCTGATGAGCTCAAACTGAGGATGCCGCATTTCCCTCTGCCAAGCGCCACCGCCTTGTATAAATTGCCGTGAATTTCTCGCTTTTCAGGTATGCATGGTTGTGTGTCTTCCTTGTTTTAGGTCAAGAGTTTTATTCAGAGCCAGATGGCTACCTCGATGGAAGGCCTAGATCATCACCTCCGACGTTTACGTGAAAGTATTGATCGCACACAATGCCTGCGAAAGCACGAAGACATAGCTATTAAAATTGTAGTAAGACAGCGCTCCCTTTACAGCTTCGCCTGCCATTTATCATGCAGTGGCGTATTGCACACCAGGCCCCCAGGAGCGTGTCTCTGGGTCAGCACGCTTCAACGCAGCCGGATCGCTCTCCCTGAGAGCTGCACTGCCCGGCAGTGGGGGGGGGGGGGGGAGCAGGCAAGGCCCACATGGCAGCGGGGGGGCCTTCCCGGCAGCCCCACAGCCGTCTGGCTAGCCCTCAGGGCCTCGTTCCACCATGGCCTGTGACACTCTCATTTAGGGTGTGGGTGTGGATGAGGGCAGTCAGGTTCGGGGGGGGGGTCCTGCCTCATGTGCGAGCTGCCCTTAAAGACCATCTGGGTGCCCCCACTGGGTCCGTTTGGCAGGCCAGCCACTGGCACTCGGCTTACTACTGGCCGGCTGCCTGGCTGCCCGATGGAGTAGAAAGCTGGGTATGGGCTTAGAGCAGCTTGCTTCAAACAGCTGCATGTATGTGAGCCCCCCCCCCCCCTTTGGAGCGCTGTCCCAGCACAGGTCTCCAAGTGCCACTGCCCTTAGAGCAGGGTAGTAACTGAGCTGCAGGGCCTTCTCCAGGGTGGCCCCTTTCCCAAACGTCACCCCTCCCCCGTTCAGAAGCCCCCATTCTCTTTCTTTCCCTGCAGAAAAGGATCTCCAGGCTCGACCGACGCATTAACACCGTGATCGCGTTCCAGAAGACTGAATTGTCCAGAAAGGTAAGCGCTCCTGCGCTGCAGCGCTCAGTGCAGGCAAAGCCCAGGCAGCCGTCTCTGGCGCCCCGGGAGCTCCATGGCTGACTGGGGACTAGAACCCAGACTTCCTGAGCACCTGCCTCACACGGCTTCTGGGTGCTGCGCTTCAAGAGGGGAGGTCAGCTAAATGTAACGGGTTCAGGGCAGGGCAGGAGTGCAGGAAACGCAGCCTGTGCGGACAGGTTGAGGGAGCCGGCCGTGTTTGGCCTTGAGAAAAGCTACGCGTGGCGGGGCTGCAGTGGGTGCCAAGGGGCTTGCCTGGCACATCGATTCCTGCTTGCCGCTGGAGGGGAGCTAGGAAAGCTCAGCTGAGGGGCGAGAGGAGGCGCCGATCGCCCCGGCTGAGGGGCCCTCCTGCCAGTGGAAAGCAGGCGTGGGCACGGCGGGGTCTGCTGGCGTCACTCACGGCAGGCTGTGAGTCGACTCCAGGCGTGACCGCTTCCGTCTTCCTCCGCAGGCCAGCCGTCCGGGAGCCAGCGTGCCGGACGAGACGCCAAGCTGCAGTGCGCCGCCTCCTGGCAAGGCGGACGGCAAGGCGGTGCCGTCGAATCCCAGCAGCGCCAAGGGGTGAGTGGCAAGCAGCGGTGGCCGCCTTCTCCAGCACCGCCTCTTGGGGGCGCCCCTTGCCCCCCCCCCCCCCCCCCCCCGCACATGCCGGACCTGAGAACACACACCTGCCGAAAAGACAGGAGCTACTTAACCGGAAACGCTCCCCTGTTAAGAGCTAAAACTCTTTGGAAGTCTGTCTGAAGACTCTTGTGTGTTACGGACACTGGTTACATTTTGCAGGTAGCCTGTAGTGCAGGTTTAATATGGATGCAGACCTTTTAATTATCATTGCTCAAACAAAACCAAAATCAAATGCACCGTTAAGCCATCTTGGGGGTGAAGTGGCTTAACCAGCCCTGGCAGCCCTGATCTGATAGCATTTGGCAAAGTCTCACGTTCGTATCACCGGGGTTTTGTAACCTACAATGTTAGTGCATTGTGCAAATTAGAGGGAATTTGTGGGTGGTATGGCAGTGCCGTTTGTCGAAAATGAATTCGTGGGAAGGAAAGCTTTGTTCTTTATAAGACAAGACTTAGGTTATCTTTAAGGGGAAGAGATCAGACTGCTTTATATGTCCACACAATTAATCACTCCTCTTTCATCACTGTGGCTCTTCAAGCAGCTCTGATGACGTTGTTTGCGTTGACCTGATGAACAAGAACTCAGGTGTGGAAGCTGTGAACGCCGCAGGTACAGAGAACGAAGCTTTCTACGTTTCGAAATGGGCACTTCGGCAGCCCCCGGGTGGGCTTCCCCCTCCCTCTTCTGGTCAGCTTCCCGCTCCGCTCGGTGCTCCCTTGGGCGGCTCAGACATACCAGCAGATGGAGGAATCCTGCCCCTACTAAGTTTAAAAGCTACATCTGTAGTTTTCTGAGGCTGGGGAAAGCGGCCCCCTGCTGGTCTGCTTTGAAGCACGGGGGCAGGAAAGGGGTTCACATTCCGCCAGGCAGAACTTCGGGGCGCCGGTGGGAGCACCGAGGGGCGCAGCAGGCCGGGGTGAGCCCAGTAGCCCATGGAGCCCGAGGCGCGTGCCCCGTGAGCACTGCGGAGTGAGAATGGCCGCACCCGGCCACTGGGGGGACGCTGCCAGACACTGGCCCGGACCTCACAGCCTGGAGGCGGGCGGCCTGGCCTGAGCAGACGCTGCCCGGCCATCCCGAGGGGAGCTGGGCTCCTCCTCCCCTCCCTTG
The DNA here is from genome assembly GCF_004798865.1 of Varanus komodoensis. NCBI lineage: Eukaryota > Metazoa > Chordata > Lepidosauria > Squamata > Varanidae > Varanus > Varanus komodoensis. Next base: position 940,262 of record NW_025335684.1, on the reverse strand, counting down.
CTCAGCGGAAGGAAGGTGGGAGCGGGGCCGGGGGCTTGGGAAGGGCCGGGCCCAGTGGCACAGCGCTCCTTCCATTTCATGGGCACCTGCCATTTTTCCTCCTGCAAGGAAATCGCGGGGGCTCGCGGGGGGTTGTGCTGGTCGCCAGACCGCCCGTTGTCCTTCTGTCTCCCATCGTCTCAGCTGTTCTTTCACCATAAATCTGTTGATGAAAGCCGCTCCTGCCGGTCCGACGAGTCGCACGGTTTCAGAGCCCCACTTCTGTCCAATTTCCTTAGGTGTCCAGCGGAAGGGATCGTCCGCAGATGCCAGCACCGTGGCCAAAACCTCGGGCAGTTCTAAGGTCAGGTTTCAAACAGTTTCCCCCTCCTCGTTCCTCTCCTCCAGCCTGATCCAAGCATGAGTAGCTTTTCCCTGTTCCCTCATGGCAGTGCTTGAAGCATCGGTGGCTGTGAATTCTTCCAATTTTATTTGGTGTGATAAAGAGAGCCCACGGGGGGTGCAGTTCATGGTGTCTTGGCTGGGTGCGTTTGTGTCCTGCATGACCGGAGGCTCCCAGATGTGAAGGTCTGCCTCTTCAGCTAAGGGGGGAGGCGTGGGGGCTTTTTCACCCATCAGGCAGAGGCGCTGTGGAGAGGGAGTGACCGCCCCCCACCCAGCACCCCTTTTCCTCCTCTCTGCAGCTGCTTTTCCCGTCTCGGAGAGGAGCAGGCGCGGTTCTTTCCATGCAGGCCACACGGGGGAGAGGGGGCAAATCCCCAGCTCCCCACGGCCTCTGACCTTGGGCGGGGTCTCCCCCAGAGCCTGTGGCCCCTGGACAGTCCCAAAGTGCCAGGTTTGGGCCGGGAGGGGCGATCCCAGGTGCCTGTCCTGAGGCTGGAGCACTCTTCTCACACAGGAGGTGGCAGTTAGAGCGTTAAATCTTTTGTTCTGAGAAACTTGAAAGCTACGCAAACAACAAATGACAAAGGAACTTGCAGTGCTGGTGTTAATGGTGACTGTCCCCTCTTTCTGAGGGCGATCAGATCTGGGACGCCCCTCCCTGGGCCGGTCAGACAGGCTTCTCTCCCTCCTCCTCTCCCTTTCCCTCGACCCAGTTTTCCCAGACGGCGGGCGGGCTCCTCCTGCCTCGAGCAGAAGCGACACTTTTCCCAGGGTCTTTATCTCCGTCTCGTCCTGCCATTTCCACGGTCACCTGCTCTCCTCCCTCTCATTCCATTATCAGCTGCTGCTGAAGAGCTGCCTGAAAAACTCCCAGAAAAACTTCCATCAGAGCCAGAGAGCGGGGTGGAAGGGGGGGGTGTTTGTACAGTGGGCACCAGGTCGAACTCTTCCTGCTCTGGGGCCTGATCCTCACAGGGAGCCCCCGCCCCCTCACGCTCGCCAGCGGCTCCTCTGAGTCGTCGCACACGACCGTGCCTTTTCGTGAGCATTTCCAGTAGAACAGCAGCCACGTTATTGAGTAGGTAACACACGTAAAACTGAATGAGCAGAGTCTCCAGGTCCTCAACCTTGACCGCCTTTGATTAGGAACTAAAAGTATTCGGGGAATTGCTCCTTTGTTAAAATTCTTTGCTAATTGCAGGACCTGTTCCTGATCGATTTAACTGACGAAGAAAGCAGTGCTGGTCAAGGTGAGCTTTTTTCCCCCCTAAAAGCCTCTGTGTGAATGTTTCTTGACTTGCTATAGAAGAATCCTAAGCTGCGTTTCCACACGCGGGGCCCAAGAGAGTGCGAAAGAAGGGAGGCGGAGCAGGTGGTGCTGCACGGAGCGAAGCGCGAGGCCACCCGGGGCCTGGCACGCCGTTTAACATGCTCTTTTGGTGTGTTTTGCATGAGCTGGCAAAGAGAAGGAGAAGCAGGTCGCGGTGCGCAGACGCTGGGCAGCAGAGCCCGCCACGCCGGTTCCTCCCCCGCCCCCGAGGGAGGGAGCAAATGAGGTAACGTCTCAGCTCGAGTGGCGGAAGCTCCTTTTTCCCGGCACGGCGGTCCAGGGGTGCTTGCCGACCCCTCGGCCGAGCCAGGGAGTCCCTGGTGTGGCGGCCCAGCCACCGCTCAGATGGACGGAGAAAACTGAGACGCGCGGTCCCAGGAGTAGCCAGCTGGCGCGGAGGCTGGGTCGCTCGCCTGCCCGCCGTCCATCTCGCAGTATCCCCAGCCGTGCTCCTGCGGCTGCCGCACTTCCGTCCCGGCCTGTGGCTCTTCCACCGTCCCCGGCGAGCACGGCCCGCTGGACGCGGGAGGACTGCTGCCTGCCCGCCTGCCTCTTGAGGGCCCCCCGCCCCCGCCTGGCTCACGGCCTCCGGCTTCTGCCTCTCCAGGTCCTGAAGGACTTTTCCCACCTCCCTCCGCTACCCAAGGTCCGCGTGTGCCCGGAGCACATGAGCGAATTCCAGAACACCCTGCCGCCCCAGCAGCTCGAGCTGGCGGTCGCCCAGGTCCAGAACCCCAAAGGCATCGCCCTCCAGTGGAACGTCCGCAAAGAGGACCCGCGCTGTGCGCCCATCGAGAGCTTCCACCTGTTCATCTGCCTGGAGGGGCCCAAGACAGGCGCGCCCTCCGCCTGGATGGAGACGAACAAGATCAAGGCCCTGCCGCTGCCCATGGCCTGCTCCCTCTCCCAGTTCCCAGGCTCCGCCAGGTGCTACTTCGTCATGCAGTCCAGGGACATTTACGGGCGCTACGGGCCCTTCTGTGACATCCAGGCCATTTCGCCAGTATAGTCCCTGCAGGGGGGCAGGCCCCTCCTCGGGGCGACGGGCCCCGTGTTCCGCTCCGCCCGCTGCTCTGTGGCACCGTTTGCACACTTCTGTTCGTTGTAAAAATTCTGTTTTGCGTTCTGGATCGACTGCCTTCCTCTCCTGAAAGGAGAGCGTTACGAGCGAGAGATTCTCGGGGAGGCGACAGCTTTCGTTAAATCTGACATTTCTTAACGTTCCTCATAACCAAGAGGGAAGGTGAAATAATCTTTGCCTATATTGAAAGTATAATGGTTCCTTCAGTATGGATATTTTCAGTGGAGCAGTATTTGAGTTTTGAAAGCCGAAATTATTGAGGGGTATGTTTCTAAACCCCCCCCCCCCCCCCCCCCAAAATGGATTCAAACGAGTGGCACATGCTCACAGCGTTCCAATCCTGGCTGAGTTCTACGGGAACGTGCCCCGTTCCTGCTCGGAGGGCCGATAGGCAGCACAAAGGATGGCGTTCTTGTATGTGCGGATCCTGCTGTAGCTTTTCTGGAAAAGAGCGGCTTTGCTGTGTCTCCCAAGGTGAGTGAGGAATCCTCCGAAACCAGTAAACGGGCAGGTGTGTCCCAGCGCGCTCTGCTGGCACCGGCCAGGAAAAAGGCAGAGCAGGCCCCTCGGCACACCCGGAAGGAGTCCGGGCAAGGCCCAGCAGCGTGTGTGCCGAGGCAGAAGAGGGTCCCGCCCTCCCCCCCCCGAGCTGCCCCAACGCTCCTCGGATCGTGTCTTGCGCATGTTTCTTTGGCGGCTGCTTCCCTCCCCACCGGGCAAGTGCGTTCTAGAAAAGGTTAAAGATCGGGCTATCTTTCCTGTGGCGTGGCACTGCATCGTTCCCCCACACACACACACAGGTGGGGAGACATGATTTTCCCACCGTGATGTGCATAGGCGGGGGGGGGGGCATGCAGGCCTCACGGTGCTCACCCAGAGGTGAGAGATGAGCTTGCCCTGTTGCCTCAAAGGAGCACCTGGGCTTGGGGGAAGGACCCTTGCGCTAAGCAGGGGCCCGCGGAGCTGGGTCTGCAGCCAGCTCGCCTGTCGCCCGGCAGCAAGGGAGCCCCCCCCCCCCCCGGAAAGGGGTGGCTGGTGGGACAAGCCACAGCGACAGCTCATGGCCAGCCCTGGAGGCTGCTTCCAGGCACGTCTTGTTGGAGGAGAGACTGCCTCTGAAAAACAGTCACCCCGCTGGCACGGGCACCTCTCCCCACAGACCTCCCGGAAAAAGCCGCCCTTTGAGGCCTGTGTCCATCAAGCAAGCTAAGCCCCTGTTTCTGCCCTTGCTGGTTATGGGGGTCGCACCCCTTGGCCACCGAGAATCCTGCTCAGATACCTGGCACGGCGTGCCGTTCAGCGCAAAGGATGCCCCTCTGGAGGGCTGGAAGCTTTTGTTTTGTTTGGGGCTGTCAAACAAAACAGCAAAAATTGGTGTCCCGGGAGTGTCGGTTCTGTGCCCCACGGCAGTCCACGCAGCCCCGTTTTTTGGGTTCTGCCTCCTGATGCCGTTCTTACAGGGGCTTGAGTTCTTCAGTTCTCAGCTGGACGCTGCCAGAAAAAGAACCGGAGCAGGCGTTCAAGCACAATACTGGCTGCAACTTTTATTTATGCAAACGGGGGAATATAAAATACAGAACAGCCGAGGCACGGCTGGTAGAGTTAAGCAAGTGGGCTTGGAAGGCTGGTCCGAGAAATCCAGGCGGTTCGATCATTTCCCCCTTCTCTGAAGTCTTGGAAAACTGCAGCACGCGAGTGAAAAGAGGCTCCTTGTATGTCGGGCAGAGTGAAACAGAGGCTTGTAACGACCGCAGGATGATGCAGCCTGGATGTTGTGTTTGCTTGTATTCAGAGGTCGGAAGTAGCGAAGATAGTGCTGCGGGTGTTCGTATGCATACCTGCGTGCTTGTGTATCAGTGCGGGTGCAGCCTGGCATCACCCAGCCAGACCAGTTGGTTCTGCTGGCCAGGGCGTCACCAGTACCACGCTCTCCTCCCCGAGAATGCCGCGTGAGGAGCCGTGCGGGGCAGGACCAGAGCCACGGGACTGGGAGGAGGCAGCCGGGACGGCGGTCCGTGCCCTCGTCTGTGCTCACGTGCCTCGAGCTGGGCTGCCCCTCTGGCAGGCCTCCGCACGGCGGTCCCCGTCCACTCGCCCCCCGCCGCAGCTTCCGTCGGCTCGCAAGCTGTGCCAGGCAGCCCTCGGCCCGATCGCTCTGGAGCCCGGCTGAGTTACACGGAGCTTTTGCCCACGCGAGGGAGTTCAGGGTCTCTTTTATGCTTTTGGTCGTCGGTTTTGTAAAACCTGTGCAAAGCCATCTTTGCCGCAGCGGGAGCTGCTTGTGGCCAGGCCAGGTCAGCCTTCCCGGAGCAAAAGCAGCCGGGATCTTGGTGCGCACGCGGCGTTTCCTCCAAGTTTGCCACCTGCTGGTGGTTTTATCAGACAGCCTCGCTTGTGAAAGTGGAGCCGCTCGCTTCAAGAGTGTTTCTGAGGCCAACGCTGGGGGGCCCACGCCTGCCAAGACGCACGCCGGGCCGGTGGCAAAGTGGGGGCGTCCCCGAGGCCCCGCAGCGCGTCGGTGCGGCTACTCGGTGAACCCAAAGAGGCGTGTGGGAACCGGGCAAATGCGGGCTGCAGAGTGGCAGGCGAGGTGGGGCTCTCCCCCAGGTAGAGCGCTGCTGGCCACTGTGGCCCGGGGCCCCGGGGGGTGGGGGGAGGTGGGTCCACACCAGCTTGCTACGCTCTGCGGCAAAGGAGTCTGGCCTGGTCCCACTTCCAGAGATGTTTATTGAAGCGGAGAGGGGTGCCAAACCGTTCCGTATATACATCAAAAAGAAGAAAAGCAGGGGAGGTTTTAACTGGAAGGTGTGAAAAGCCGAAGCGGAGAGGAGCGGCGGACTGGGTGGGGGTCGCCCTGCCTTTGCCTGCTGCAGCCGTGGATGCGCAGCGACCCGCTGGCGGACTGGATCGCGCTTTGAGCGGGACGCAGCCTCTGCCCGGCCCCGGAGAGCGGAGGGCCGCTGCGCCAAGAGCCTGCTGGCCCGAGGGAGCACCGGGGCAGGGTGGGAAGAGCCGAAGGCGCCTGGCTGGCCCCAGGGGAGCCTCCTCCGGGGTCCCTCCTGTGCCCGGTGGCAGGAAGACCCGCAGCTGCGGTTTGGCTCTCGGGGCAGAGCGAGCCCCCTCGGCTGCGCAGGGCACACGTCCCGGGAAGGCCCGAGGAGGGTGCGCTCGGCGGCCAAGGGGGCTCGGCGGCCACAGTCCACCTGCTCTCCCTCCCTCCCTCCCTCCCTCCCTCCTATAATCCTCATTGCTTCACACCACGGGGGACGGCGAGGAATGGCCCGAAGAAGAACCGCGGTACACAACCACTCTGACTATATACAAGAGAGTTCCTGGCATCCCAGCGCTGCGAGCAGAACCCCGGGGCTTGCGACCCGCCCCGGCCGTTCTCATTTGCGCTTCCTCAGTATTAGGTACATGATGCCGCTGAGCAAGGTGAACGCGAAGGCGACCCAGGCCAGGACGTAGGAGTAGCCGAACTGGCCCGTGGTCACAGTCAGGAACTCCTGCGGGCCTTTGTGCAGCTCCTCCTGCCGGTCGGTGTAGACGGAGGCCGCGATCATGACGCACAGGCCTGCGGAGAGAGCGCCGGGCACCGTCACAAGCCTTGTGAGTGGTGGGGCTGGGAGGAGGGAGGGGGTCCCCAGCCCCAGTGGCGGCGCCTGCGGGGCCCCGGGATCGCCACACCCCTTGCCCGGCCTTTGCCCCGCCACAGGCGGCCGTTCCTGGCTTGTGCGCAGCACCCTGTGGTGCCAAAGCACAAGGAAGGGGCCGGGTCTGCCCTCGGAGGGGGCCAGGGCCAGACAGACGGCCGTGGGCCTGCCGAGCACGACCTGGGGGGGGCAGCCTTTCAGGACTGCACCAAAGCCGGAAAGGCACATTCAGGAGGAAGGGAGAGCCAAGGAAGGAGCTCTTCCCCTGAGGGGACCACGCTGGCGGCAACACACCGGAGGGCCTTTCCGCCAGCAGCCCCCACTGCAGAGCGGAGGCGTGCCCTGCGGCCCTTTGGGTGCCTCTGCGGCAAGGCACGGAATCGCTCCCCAGGGCAGCATATGGCGCCTTCGTGCTGCCTCTCCAGCCACTTGCCTGAGCCACTCGGAATTTCTAGTTTTCACAGTGCGATTCCGTGCCTTCACTGCATTTGAATTTTGTGCAGTGTTCGATTGTTTCTCGAAATTGCCGTTAGCCACTCGCAGACCCCGGTATGGCGCCACGCAGAGGCAAAACGACTCTGAATCGGGACCGCGTAGGACCAGGTCCAGCCCCCAGGCCTGAGCCCCCCCCCCCATGGTAAAACCCGCTTCTGGGCGTCCTTCACGAGACGGTACTCACAGGACAGGAGCTGGATGATGGACGTCAGAATGAACCTCTCCCCTTGCTTCAGGCGGAAAAGTTGGAAGAGGAAGACGAAGAAGGCCACGCAGCAGAGAATGGTGGACAAGACCATTGTCGCCTGGATGGCCTGGAAGGCTGAGAAGTCTGGAGAAGGGGCAGCAGCCGGTTCAGGGCCAGTCCACGCCTCGGGGTGCCAGCACAGCCCAGGGGAAGGCCGCTTCTCACCCGGAGGGGGGCACTTGGGAATCCGAGAAGCCGCCCTGAGCACCAGCACAACGTGGCTCCCACGGGGGGCGTGGGAGGGGCACGGAAACTACCCCACGTCTTGAGTCTGAGGCCGGAAGCTGGACAACTGCCTTGGACCCAGAGTTCCCAGGCGTGGGAAGCCCTTCCACTCGAAACCCGGCAGTGCAGCAGCAGCAGCGGGGGGATACCGTGAGGGGGGTCAGGAGCTCCCGGCAGAGGCCGAGAAAGGTGCCTGCCCCTTGCGGTGAGAGGGAAGCCAGTGCCCACTGCCCCCTGGTGCCGTTTGGGGGAGCCCACCAGAGCCCTGGCCGCAGGAGCCGGCAGTGAGCACACCTGCCCCCCGGGGTCCACGGCCGCCCTAGCGAAATGGGTCGCCGTGTTGTGCGAACCCCATCCACACCTTTTCGGGGAACGTGCCGCGCACCACCCCGGCGGACCACCCGCGTGAGGCCGCCTGCGGCGCCGCCTGCCCTCGGCCGCTCGCTCCCTGCACCGCGTCACTTTTTTCCACCCGCTTTTCCGCCTTGAGACCCAACTGCATCCTGCCAGCGGTTTCCTCTGCCCATTTTCGTGCAGGACGGCAATAAAAAAAGCCTCAGCTCCTTGCCAATTCTCCAGAATCCATTTCCTCCCCCAAACTGCGGCTTCCGCAGAGAGGAACTCCTTGGGCCCAGGCGGCAGGGGAGGCCGCAGCAGGCAGGGACGGCCCGGGGTGCAGGCTGCAGCCCTCAGCTCGCTTCCCCACCAAATCCCTCCGAAGCAGCGTGTGGGGGGGAGATAAGATGCCGACGGAGCGGGAGCAGACCACGAAGACCCCTGTACCTCTCCCCACCAAAAGCAGCAGTGCGCACAAGCTGTGAAAAAGCGTGCCGGAAAGGACCAGAAGGTGGAGGGCGGGGGACTTCCGCTTCTCCACACCTTTTTGCCAAAGCAAATAAATGGCTGGGGACTCTGGGACTTCCTCTGCAAGGCGACAGAAATCCCACCCCCTTTCTGCAGAAGTGCTGGCGGCCGTAAAGGGGGCGCCAGGCGATGGAAAGGGGAAATGGGCCAGGCTTTGGCCACGAGAGTGCGGCCCCCCAGGAGCTGGCAGTCTTCCCGGCCAGGTATGTTCGCGTCCCGCTTCGGCTGCCCAGGACCAACACCAGGGGGCGCTGTCGGCCCGAGGCATCTGCCTTCCCTAACGGCCCCCCCTCCGGGACTGTCGGCCCCACGTCCCATCACCCCGACCCAGGCGGAGCGCGGGACTCACCCGGGAAGGTCTCGTCGAGCGCGGTGCAGTTGGAGACGTTGCTGCAGCGATACCAAACATCCGTGTAGAAGCCGCCCGCGACCCACCAGGCCTGCAGGAAGAGCACGTGGGGTGAGGGGCCCTCAGCCTGGGGGGCCGGGGGCCTCCCAGCGAATAGCTCACGGGAGCACCTCCGCAGGGGGCCTTCGGCTTGCTCAAGGCAGCGTGGCCGGCCGGGGCTCGCTGGCTCCCAGGCCGGGGCCGGCCCGCTGGGGCCGCGGCTGGAGAAACCCTTTGGGAGCCCGAGCACCACCGGTGCAGGCGCTCCGAGGAGGCGAGCGTTTCGGTCGCCCGGCCACTGCCTTCCGCTTGGTCTCGGGACCGGGACCGGGCCTTCGGCAACATCGGACGTGGCACGCCGGGGGCTCGAGCGCTTCGGCACCCCCCTCCCACTGCAGCGAGGGCACCCCCGGGGGAGGGTGGGCGCAGCCGGGCGCTGCTCTGCCGCAGGTGAGCCGAGTGAGCAGCAGGTGGGGGGAGCTGGCAGTGGCCCAGGAGGGTGCTCCCCCCCCCCGAGGGCCTGCTTCACGCTGGGGTCATGTCCCGGCGGTGGCCCGGGCCGGATTCCCAAAGATCCCAGCCCGGTTTGGTTCAAAGCTCTTCCTGGGAGCAGGTAAGACCGGAAGGCTTCTCGGTGGGGAGGCGCTCGGGGCGATGCCGAAGGCTGGGAACACACCTGCCGACCAACGGTCCAGGGGAAAGGGGATTGGCATCTGAGGAATTAGGGGGCCGGAAGGGGGGGCGGATCTCAGCCGCAAGCCCGAGATCCCCTGCTCTGGCATCAGACAAACTCGCAGTGGCTACTGCCCCGGAAGGGCAGTGGCAGCTAAAAGGAGCCTCCCTGGGTAGCAGCAGTCTACCCTGGCTGGGTACCAGTGCCTGGGAAGACGCAACGAGGAAATGCCACTGCTTTCCCTCCCCCGTTTGAGTTTCCTGTGGAAAAGCGGCTGCTGGACAGCGAGAGCCTTCGAGCCCAGAGCACCCCTCCGAAGAATCCGTTTGAAGTTGCCAAATCGCTCAGTTTTTAACAGCCCAGAAGCTTTTTAACTGGGCCAGGAGGTCACTCATAAATGTATAAATTGCAGGACTGGTGGATTAATTAAGGAACGATCCTGTGTCCCCAGGCAGGGGTTATTTAGGGTTCCCAGCTCCGAGGTGGGAGACACTCTGACCTTGGTGCGGAGCATCAGAGCGCTCCCCCCGCCCCGCCACCCAGCCCATTTGCCGCCAGCATGGAAAGGACGGCACAGCTCCTCTCCGAAGCTGGGAAAGCGACCTCAGAAGGGGGAGAGGGGGCACTTCTGGAGGTGGACCGGATGTGTGATATCCTGCCGTCGCTCCAGCATCCTTCCCCTGCCTTCCAAGATGCTGCGGCGAGCCAGGCCCAAAAGCCCCCTCAGCAAAAACGTGGGGTGGGAAGACGGGCTCCCCGCCTCCCTCTGCGCAGGGTGCTGCCAGCTCTGACTCGGGGGGCCTCCCGGCGTGGTCACCGGCCAGGGCAGGAAGCCCCCCTTCCTGGGAGCCGGCCCGCCATTCCGTTGGTGGGACTCCCAGAGGAGACCCGGCCAGGAGCATCTTCAGGGCTGGGCAGGCGTGTGCGGAAGACGCTTCCAGTCCCCTGCTCAACCCACACGGGCCGTGAATCCCACTTGGAAAGGCACCGCCTCCCACGACCGCATCGGCCAGTCCCTACGGGGCGTCCCTCTGGCCTTTTCGTGTCCCCGTCCGACCAGATGCCCACGGGCTTCCCGGCACCCGGCAGACCCACCGCCCCGTTCCTTGCGCTCCTCAAAACCCTTGCATCGCGGGCGCTGGGGGGGAACTTACGCTGTCGATCGTGGCGATGAACAAGAGTGCCGCCGAGGTTATGTGGAAGACGATGATGAACGCCAGGAGGATCAGCATCCTTGCGGGGCACGGGCTGCCTCGGGAGAGGGCAGAGCTGTTCGGACACAAAGCGGGAGGCGGTCAGGGCTCTGCCAACGGGTGCTGGGGGTGCCGTTGCGGCAACAGCCGCTGCGGGGCACGTCCACCTGTGCCCCAAGGCGTTCCTGCTCTCCCGCAGGCTGGCCCTTCCGCTGTGCCTCAGACGTGCCATTCTGGCACACGGAGGCCCCAGACCAGGTGCTTGGGAACCCCTGTGCAGGGGGGCCCTCCGCTTCCCGTCCTGGATGGGCCTGGTGGCCCCTCTAGCCGAAGCGTCCCAGACGAGGGGGGAAAGAAGCGGAACCGGGACGGCACCTGCTTTCCCTCCTCCAGATCCACTCTCCTGACCTACCACGGACGCAGTTCCTCCCACGCTGGCCATGGGGGTCCCCCCCCCGAGCTTGCCTTCTAGAGGGGCATTCAGAGGTTAAACCCATTGCAAGATACAGCCACCCATCACCCCCACCAACCAACCCAAGTGGCATCAGCTGCCCCTCACAGAAAGATGGGATCTATAGTTGTTCAGTATTAATTCCCCATCACAGGCAACCCAGTTGTTCCGTCTTCCCTTGACAAATCTGTGAAGATCGTCAGGACCCTGGCCCTTGAGTTCAGCAGGAGCCCCTGGACAGTTCTGGGGCTCCCCCTCTGGTGCTAAACGAGGAGTCCTCCTTAGCTAACCTTCCCATTTCTGCATCTGGCTTATGCCTTTAACAAGTGGGAGATCCCTTCAGGCACAGATGTTCAATCACAGCAAAGGCGATTATTCAGGTGGTATTCATCAGATCTGCTCACAATATCCCCTCTCTGCAAAGTCCTAGGCTGGCAAATGGTTTTTTGGCTGCACCTGTGATTTCCAGCTGTGATTTCTGTGGTGCAAGGAGGCTTTTAAAAAAGGAAACTTGAGGGTTAAAGGATCCAAATTATATTCTGCCGTTTCATGCACACCTGCAACACAACATCAAACAACTTGAAGAAATTCAGGCTGAAGTCTCACAGGGCAAGCACAACTGAGTTAGCGTTGTTAAAAGTGCTCTTTAGATGCCCTGAAATTGAGTGTGTGCGGCTTTATCTGGTAATCATCTCTTGCTTCCCCCCCCCCCACCCCTTTTTGCTTCAACAATCCCTCCAGTCACTGCTGCAGGTCTTTTCGCAGGGCAGGCAGCATCAGCGGCACTGGCCACGGCCCAACCCAGACGGCGAGGCTTTTCCCGGGGAATCGCACAGGGCCGGGAGCCCCGTCACGGGTAAGAGCGTCCCGGGCTAGCGGCATTTCGGTCACCACCTTCGGCCACAAAGCCTCCCAGAACGGCTTGCAAAGATGGCGGAGGAGACGGGCCCTGCCCACAGGGGCACAACCCAAAAGGCACAACACCAAAGGAAGAGGGCGGGGAGGGAAGAGGAAAGCGAGCAGCAGAGCCCGGACGCTCGCTGGCCAGGCTGTGCAAGCCGTGGATCCCACAGCGCAGAGGGGCGGCTGCCACGTCCTCTGCCGGGAATGAGGACCCCCATTTCGCGCTTTCGGACCCACCGCTCGTTCTTGGAAAGAGGTCTTCCTCCTCCAGTGTATGTCCAGCAAACCACAACCAGCACAGAAAGGGGCTCTGAGCATGCACAGAGTGGCTTGCCCAGCCCAGACTAGGAGCGGCTTCCAGGAGCCCTCCTTTTGGACCCCACCCCCCAGTGGGCGGCCCTGCTCCCCCAGTTCTGCGCCACGCGGTCCGGCGAGGGGCCTCGAGGCGGCCGCTTCGGTCATCAGGCTGAGCCCTCTTTCTCCTCCCAATGCTCTAAGACTTGGCTGTTTTGCTAATCAATAGCTTGACTGTCAATTGGAAATTTCTATCAGGATGAGGAGTTTGTTTTATTTTGTCTTACTGTTAAAGCGTTCCAAGGCCAGACTAAGAGACAGGCTAAAAAAAGGTTTAAATGAATAAATAAACGATGAGCGGAACGTTGCGGAAGGCAGGGTGGCCGTCCCTGGGCCGCCTCCCCCCGGTGTGCCCGCTGGAGGACCCTCCATTGGGGGGGGGAACGGGTGGCCCCCTTTGCCCAGCCAGCAGCTGGCACACGCCACGCTCTCATGACCTTGAATGGCGTGGCATCCGTGGAATGGCCTTCCGGAGGCACCCACGGGCCGCCGGGCGACCCCTCCGGCAGCAGAGCACACGGCCGCATTGCAGGCCCCGAGCAGCGGCTGTGGGAGACCTGCGCAAGGGCCCTCGCCGCTTCCCTCGGCTTGTCCCAAATGCCGGATCGCCCCCGATCGCCCGCCCCCTGGCCCAGAAGGCTCCGTCCTGGTCCGGGTCCTGGTGCCGGAGAGCTCAGCCTGGAGAGCCGGCAGGCCTCCCCTCTCCTCGCAGCTTGGTCTGAGGGGCTGGCGCAGCTCTGCAAGCCCACGGCAACCTCCCTGTAAGGGGGCTGCCCCGAGGCGAAGCGGCGTTTCCGCCTGCGTTCGGGCAGCTCCGTCGTCCCTGCCGAAGGACCCCCTCCGTGAGCCGGGCCAGAGACCGGCCCGTCCGCCATCCGGTTTCCAGTGGCCGGGCAGCCAAGCGGCGTCGGAGTGCCTGCAGGCTATGATTTACCAAGCGAAACAACGCCAGCGCAAACAGCAGAAGGAATGCAAGTTGGAAGGAGCCGCACAGGCCCTTCCCAGACTCTGACGGGTCCGTCCTGAATCCGTTCGGAGCGCAGCGCTTCCAGGCGGCTGTCCGGGCCCTGGCTGAGGAGGGAGGAGGAGCCCCAAGGGGGCCTGCGGAGGGGGGGCCCGTGCCGCCCTGGCCTCGGGAAGCATCAGCCTTCAAGCAGCAGAGCGCACCCTGATTCCAGCCTGGTCGCCTGGCTTCCTCCAAGGCCGCTTTTCGGTATTTCTCAGTGTGTTCATCTCATTTCTCTGCCAGCCGACAGCTGGAGTCCCCGAGCGGCTCACAAGGCTCACACCGGGGTTTTCTTGGGCAAAGCCCACGCCAGCGGCCAGCGAGGAAGCGCTTCCGGGTCCTTCCGCAGAAGGCTCCTCCTGGGGCCGCGCTCTGCCTGGGAAACCCCCACCCCGTCCCCAGCCGGGTCCGGGTCCCTTGCCAGATGGCTTGGGCCTGCTGGTGTGCGCCCAGCCTCTGGGGAAGCCTCCCCCCCCAACCCAGCAGCTCCCGGATATTCTGGTTATGATCCACAAGGAATCATAACTGAAAAAACACAGGGCCGAATGCGGCCGAGCAGACGCAGCGCCGTCAAGACCTCAAGGCAGAGCTGAAGGGCTGAGTGGTGCGCTGGACTACAGTTTACATCACCCCCACCCAGCATGGTCGTTGGCTGTGGCAGGAGCTCCAGGCGAGGCGGGAGGGTCCGGGCAGGGGGCCTCGGTCTGCCCTGGGCCCCGTCACCTCCCTGGGAGCCCCCAGATGCTTGGAGGGCTCTCTTCAAAGCTGGCTCCTGCTACATTTCCGAATATTTTCGACTGTGATGGCCAAATAAATATGAAGCAAGGTGGGGCCCGGAGGGGGCGGCGTCGCTCTTTGAAGCACCTCTTCAAAAGCTCGGCTCCGCCGGCCGCTGGGGCAGCGCTTTGCAACCAGTGCTCTGGAAGCTCTCCGAGGTTCCTTGGAATTTGGCCATAAGGAAGGAGAAGCACCCAAAATGAACCAAAGCAAATGTTTACAGGAAAAGGGAGGGCGCCTTCGGTGGAGAGCCCTCCGCACCGCGAAGGGCGGCCAAGCAAGCGGCTGCCGGCTGCCAGCCGCAACCTGCTCTACCTGCTCGGCTGCTTTTCCCCATGTGGGGAGGCCAGTCGAGGCACGATTCCCTCGCAGCCCGATGTGGTGCAGTCTGCTCTCCCAGCTTGGACTCTACCACAATTCTGCGGCACTGTTGCCAAGGGTCTCCGGGAGTTTAGGGCATGGTCCTGCGGCCACCGGGTGCCTCGGAGGCCCAGCTCTGTCCTGGCCGACCGTACGGGGGGAGCGGTGCCTGACAGGGTCTCGCAGCGTGGAGGGCTGCTGCTCGTGGCGCCCGCCCGCCCGCCCGCCCACCCACCCCTTTGCTCATGACTCCATTCCGTTCTTCCCGCAAGAGCCTGGGCTGTTGGTTCCCACTCCATGACTGGGTATTTTGCTCCCCTCGAGAGTTGCTCTGTATTCCTGCAAGCCTTGGAGGCCTGCCCATCCTGCCTGCGGATATCCTCCCTTGGCACGGATGGCACCGGTCCCACAACCTAAGGACTGGAGCTGGAAGGGACTTCAGGCCTGCGTGCCCATGTCTGCACTGCCCCACACTCAGGCCGGTGGGTGCCAGGAATGCCAAGCTCGGCAGGACTACCAAAGCGCCTCACAACGCCGGCCCCGCGAGAGCCTCCACCCACTCGGGAGAAGTTGCGGGACACCCGCCCTATGAAGTAGGCTGCGAGGTTCCCTCGCTCCCATTTTACAGATGGGAAATTTGAGTCCCAGCCGAAGTGGCCGTTGCCCAGAGCCATCCAGCAAGCCCCTCGGCCGCATCCGAAGACCAAGCCATGCTCGCTGAACACTGGGAGCAGCAATGTTTGGGGCCATGAGCACCATCGGCCGTCTGAAAAACTCCTGGGCACCAGCACAAGATGGCTGCAGCAGACACACGCCTGGACCTGAATTCACGCAAAGGCAGGCCACGCTCCCCAACACCCGGACGGCAGCTCTGAACCCGCAGCGCTCGGCACCAGCGGGACCCCATGCCTGAGCCAGCCAGCGTAAGGCAGCCCTCTCACGGGCGGGGGCCGCGACAGCCTCTCCCGCCCAAGGAAGCGCATCGCCACGCACGGCCAGGACGCCTCCGTCCCGAAGGCCGCTGCCCTCGCTGCCAGTGCTTGCTCCGCTCCGGCCGTCGCGGGCCGTCTTGCAGCTGCCCCGGACCGGCAAACCCGGCGTGTGGGGAGGCCGGGCATCGCGTGCCGGGGAGCCGTGGGCACGACTCGCAAGGGTGAAGGCGCTCTGCCCCCATGGCCCAGGCGGGCGGCCCCCGCAGCAGCTCTGCAGTTGGGTCCCTCACCCCCCCCCGCTGCAAGCCCCTCCCACTGAGCACTGGCCCCTCCCTCTGCCAAAGCCCTGCCAGGCCCGTCTAAGAACAATTGCGGCAGGGAGGGGCAGCACTGTGAACTCGCCACCGCACGGAGGGACTGTACCAGGAAGCCCCAGCCTGCTCCCATTAATGGCTGGGACCGTTCGCCTCCAGGCCGAAATACCAAAGGCGCTTTCGTTTTTGCGTTGCGAGCACAACAAATACATGCACAGCTCAGTGAACTTGTGTGGGAATGCGGAGAACAGCATCTTGCTGACTCTCGGCGTTCCCAAGTGCATCTCGCCGCCTCTTGGCTTACTCGGCAGGTCGGGTTGGTTCGTCTAAAAAGGGCACATGAACTGTGAAACGCACAAAGCCTCGTGAAATGCGTTTCTTCCAAAATTCCTCACCAGGCCCAAATGGCTGGCGTGGGCGCCCACCTGTGCCAAGCATTTGAAAGGAATATTTCAAATTGGGGGGGGGGCGGTTGTGTTGTGGAGCTGGACCTGCGGAACCAGTTGTAGGGAAAGTGCCGTGAGCATCATGTGCACAAAATCGCCGTCTTTAAAATATATTATACAAAATGGGCGTTTGACGGACGGGGCTGCCAGCCCTTGCCTCCCCCTGGGCAGTTTTCACGGGAGGTGCCGGGTTCTATTCCCTGCCTTTTCTTTGCTGATTTTGCAGCTGCCCAATAACCAACACTGTGAATAACACGTGGAAAAGGAAGTACAGGAAACGACATCGGAACTGGCGAACGCGTGAAACCGTCCAAGTTAAAGCCGAGCCAAAGCGAGCGCCCGAGCCCGGAACCGCGGCATCGCCAGCCCGCTCCAAAGCGCGCGTCTGCGCCCGGCGAGCCTCTCCCGGGAGGGCGCCCCCCCGCGCCCCGCAGGCGGCGCCCCCGCAGAGAAGGCCCCCGGGCCGCGGTCGCGACGCCGTGCAGGTGCGCGCGAACCCGAACCTGCGCGCGCCGCGCGGGAGCTCTGCCCGCGTGCGGCGCCCCGTGGAGCGGGAGGGCGCCGCGCTGCGCCCCCCCCCCCCCC
>NW_025335684.1:919118-923501 GCF_004798865.1 Varanus komodoensis | reverse complement strand
GCCCGGCCCCGCGCGCAGCTGGGCGCCCTGGCCAGGGGCTGGGCCGAGGGGGCTGGCGGCCCCTCCCGCAGCGACGGGCTTCTGCCGCCCCCGGGGGCCGCGCAGGCGGGCGGGGGCCACGCGCGGGCAGCCCGGGCCGGAGAGACCCGAGGCCGTGGCTGATGCAGCCGTGGGGGGGCCGGGCCTCCGAGGGCAGGTTCTGCAGCTCCGGACCACGCGCGGCCCGCAGGGCGGGGGGCAACGCCCATCAGCCACGGAGCCCAGCAGAAATGCTCGCAGGCATTCACGGGGGTGCTCGTGGGACCCAGCCAAGCACCGGCGCTTTGCCACCAGTGTGAACGGGAGCGTGGAAACGTGGCAGCAGTCCCTTTCCCGAAGGAATCCCGGTGGTGCCCCGGACTCGCCTCCCCACCTGTTGCCTTCACAGCCCTCCTGCGGGGTGGGCTGGGCTGGGGTGGGGTGGGCTGGAGGGGTGAGTCGCCCAAGGGCAGGCCATGAGGGAGGCCGGTCTGCCTGGGCTTCGTGAAGCACCTCGAGCACAGTCTTACTGCCCGCTCTCCGCCAAACGCCTTAAACCACAACTCCCATCATCCCTGGCCATGTGCCGCAGGGATGGGAGCAGACGGGGGCTGTGGCGGTTCAGAGCATCTTTCGGATCGCTGGCACCCGGGAGGGCAGAGTGGCCTCGGCCACCGCATCATGCAAACAACAGGCAAATGAGCACCGCTGACAGACGGGGTGCGTCATGGCGAGGGCGCGGGCGGGCGGCTTGGCACGAGCGCAGGTGTTCCGGCCTGTCCGTCCCTCCCATCACCCTGAGAACGTTGGAGGGGTGCCGTGCGTCCCGCCCTGGGCCCCAGTCACGGGCTGCTAAATGTGCCGGCAGCTCAGGGGTGGGGTGGCCTGGGGCTCTGCCCGTGTGCCCACCACCCTCCGTCTAGCCTTCCTCACAGGGCTGTTGTGAAGATTTAACAGCAAGAGGAGCCCGTAAGCCACAGGAGGAAAATGGCCGACCAGCACGTCGTCGCACCCATCCACGTGGGGCTGAATGCACGCTGGGGGCAGGAGGGGCCTTCTCGGGAGCCCAGCGGGCCAAACGGTCCCCGGGAGGGCCAGGCTTGAGGCCGCCCTCCTCGGCCTGGGGGGGACGGTGCATGTGCCCCAGCTGGGGCTCTTCCAAGGCCCTGTGTGCCCCCAGAGCAGGGCATCATCCCTCCTGGAGAAAGCACCTTTCTGGGTGGGGGGCAGCCATGCCGTGAGCGGCGTTTCGGGAGATGCCACTGCCGGGCCAGACGGAGCCGGTCTCTGGAACCCGGATGCCACGTGCCTGGACGCCTCTCCACCTTCGGAGGTTCCCGCAAGGGCAGCGTGGCCTCTTTGGACCGCAGGCCCGAGTCCGATGCTCGCCGGTCAGCAGCAGCCCCTTTCCCAGGAAGTCCCATCAGGAGAGGAAAGTTGGGGCCGGCGACCATTTTCGCAGGCCAAGGGTCCTCCATGCCTTTTCCAGAAGGGGAAGAGACCCAGCCGCAGACCTTCCAGTGATTCCACTCAGATAGGAAACCAGACCCCGAAGCATCACCTCTGGATGCCCCCCCGCCCCCCGCCGCCAGAGGAGGAAACGCAGAACATCTCTTCTGATCTCCGGGGTTTATTTTTCCCTTAGAAAGCTGGGGATTGGGACAAATGCTTGGCCGTTGCTGCGGATTTCGAGGCCGTTCTTCCATTTCCTGGGTGGAGCCCTTCTGTGCCCCGGCTCCATAATGCATGGGGGGGGCAGGATCCTGCCCCAGGGCGCTCGTTTCTGTGCTGAATACGACCTGTGCAGAACGGGCCGGGCATTCCTGCCGTGGTGCAAGTCGCAGGGTGCCTGCCCTCTTCTCCTCTCTCTTAGCCGACGGTCTTTTCTTCTTGAAAAAGGGGGTCATTCTCAGAACACCAAGCAGTGGGAGGGGGTAAGCCCTCGGCCTGTCAGCCCCCGAAATTGCCGCTGGTGCTTTTCCCTGCCTGGAAACAGTCCCCGTGGCCTGAGAGGGAGGGGGTCCCACGGCTGCGTGAGGCACACGTGTGTGTGTCCGTCCACACACCCATCCCCTCGTTCCAGAAGCAGGAAAGGCGACGGCTCCACCGGCCAAGCCCTCTCCTCCCTCAGTCCAGCAGGAAGGCAGACCGAGCGAGGTGGGGGGAGGCAGGGCCCCCGCTCGCTCACTCGCTCGCTCGCTCTTGCGGGTCTGGGACCAGCCCTTCTGCTTTGTGTGTTTTCGGACCTGGCTGCGAGCCGGGAGGGGATGGGCGTGAGCCGGCCTTGCAAGAGGCGCCTGCCAACGGGTTACATATGCCGCGGAAGGAGCAAGCTGCGGGCAGGGCGAGAGGGGGCCCTCGCATTTGCCAGGCCGCTTCAGTGGCGTTTTCGGGGCAGGTTCCCTTGGAGAGCCTCGTCCGGTGCGGCCAGCGATGCAAGGGAGAGGCGTATCCACTCCTTAATCAAAGCCGAGTAATTAAAATCGCCTCCCGGGGTCTCGTCTCAGGCCAGCCTCGGACGGACGGGCTGGAACCCCCAGAGCTCCAGCCAGCTGAGGCAGAGCGGCCCCTGCCCGCTTGCTCCTGGGCCCCTTCCTGCCCCAGCTCAGCCCCCGGGGGGGGGGAGCGTGGCCCGGGGATGTGCGGCGTTTTGGTGCCTTCACAGAATGAGCCCTCACTGCGGCCCCCGCTGCCCCCCCCCCACCGACGCTGACGATTCCTTGTGTTTCTCTGAAGCCAATCGAGGTAGCTTGTAAAAAGTCCAGAAAACCAAAAGAAAGGGCATAGTTCAACCTCGCCCCACTGCGGCAACTTGCAAGCCAGGGCGAAGGGGCTGGCCTGCCTCGTGTCACCGAGCGTGTCACCGAGGGGCCCTTCTGGGCTGGCCACTCAGGGCCAGCACAGCTGCGCCAGTGCCCTGCCTTATCGAGGAGGGTCTCCTCCTCCTGGGGGCTCACAGAGGAGGCCGGGCGGAGCAGGGGCATCCAGCTGCTCGCCCCAGGCTGCAGTGCCCGGGCAGCGGACTGAGCAAGGGCCCCGGGGCACGAGCCGCGCCGGCCAGCCGCGCTCTGCGGGGGTTCGGAGTGTGTTTTTTCAAGCCATCCTGGGCCCCCGGAGCCTTCCAGCACTGTGCCTGGGCTGTGACAGGGAGGCAAACGAGGTGGGTTCCCCTTCTTTTCAGCCCCTTTTCCTTGATCGCAACCACTTTAGTTTTGCATGGAAGACCTGGAGCGTCTTCACCAGCGGCAGTCCGGTGGGACGCCGCCTTTGGACCCTCGCGGGGCTCCGTGGCCTGAGACGGCTCTGGCCACGACCCAGGGGAAGCGCACCTCACGCAGGACGCAGGCTGGCGTGAGCTGGAGCAGAATGGATGCCCAGTGGCTCAGGGAGACTCGTCTGAGTAGCACACTTGTCCGCCCAGCACCTGCGGTTACCTGGCCTGACTCACCCGCGTTGCGCAACAGGCCCGACTGACGAGCCGCATCCCAGGCGGGCCGGGCTCTTCCCGAGGCCCAAACCTGCTAGGCGGGTGCAGGAACAGGTTCCTCGCAGGCTCTCCAGGTGCAAGGAAGGTGCGGCTCGGCTGTGCAGAAGCCTGGCGGCTCTTTTCTTGGCTCAAAGCTGGGCATGGCAAGCCGGAGGGCAGGGTGGGGTGGGGCGGGGCGGGAAGGGGGGGGTCTCCAAAAGCATGCAGGTGAAGCGAGGAGGCCAGCCCAGCAGGTCTCTCTGCCCCATGTCTCTCCCGCAGCTGCTTGTAGAGCGCTCAGAGGAGGCTGCTGTGTTCAGGACCACCCCCCCCCCCGACCACCACATTCTGCAACCTGGAAAAGGCGCCATTCTGCAACGGCAGATGCAGGCACGGATGACTCGGTCTGCCCCCTGAGTGGCGATTTTGGAAGGAAAAGCAAATAGACTTTGAGGAGGCTCCGCCTGCAAGCGGAGGGGAAAGCTCCCCGCGTTTCTCCCTTGCAGGAGAGGAGAGCTAAAGCGAAAAGAAGCCAGAGGCCTGAAAAAGCCCCGTGAAAAGCAGCCGGGGAGCAGCTGCGGGCCGGTGCCCCCCAGGAGCGGTGCTGGCCGTGCCACGTTGCTGGGCCCCTGTCTGGCCTGTACCTGTTTGCACCTGGAGCCAGCCTGGGGAAGGCGAGCTCCGGAGGAGACTGACGGAGACGTGGCCTGGTGCATCACTGGCAGCAGCCCCGTGGCAAGGACCCGGCAGGGCCCCCAGGCCCCCGGGGGGGGGGCAGGGCAGGGCAGGGTGAGGCGAGGCAGGCTCTCGGCTCCTGAGTAGCCGCAGCAGGTGGAGACAAGGGGGCCTCAACGGGTCGGCCGCTCCTGCCTGCTCACCAGGAATCCCTCGTCATTTGC
>NW_025335684.1:853101-919018 GCF_004798865.1 Varanus komodoensis | reverse complement strand
GGGGGGGGGGGGGGGCAGGTGCTTCTCCGGCATGCACTGTCCAGCCCGTCCTTTGCCAGCCCACCTGAACCCTTCCTCCTCCTCCTCAGGGATGCTTCAGTCCCGTGGAACCGGCTGTGGGGAACCTTCCGTCCTGCAGCCTGCCTCCAACTCTTCCTTTCCGAGGGCCTGCAAGACGGGCCTCTGCCGAACAGGATGGGGACGAGGGCAGGCAGCTCAGTTTGCAGTGGCTGCGGCAGCCCGAATCGTTCCAAACAATGCAGGCGGGCCAGAAAAAAGGCCGTCTTTCCTTTATTCCGTCTCCTCAGCGCTGCTCCCAGGCGCTAACCCGACCCCTTTCCCTTTCCCGCTCGCTCGCTGGCCAAGCTCCGTGGAATGTCTTGGAGCCCACTTGCAGAAAGGAAGTTCTGCAGCTTGCAGCATGCGGGAGCGCCCGTCGTTCGCTCGCCTTGCGCTGTATTTTTCTTCCTTGCAGTGGTCACCGTTTTTAAAGGGGGGAAATGCGATTTCTTTATCAAAACCTCTTGATTCACACCCCCCCCCCACCCCACCCTGCTTCAGTTCAAAGATAAGGCACGAGAACAACAAACAGCCAATCAAGGAACGGGCACCAAGAGGCCTGCTGGAAAAGCTTTCAGCGGCACTCGAGCGAAGGAAAACGGGCAGCGACCAAACTGCTTGGCAAATATTCACAGGTGGCGTGTTGGAAGCTCCGGGGAACCAAATCAAGCCCTCTTCGCCCGGCGCTCAGAGGCGACGGAGTGGGGGGCAGGGGAGCCCCCTGGGAAGGGGCGCTTCACAGCCCCAGCCACACGCCACCGAACCCGCACCGGTGGGGAGCTGCCAGGATTGGGGGACCCCGAGGATCTGTGTTTCCTCTGGATCAAAACAAAAGGGCTGGCTGGACTCGGGAGCCGAACCGGAGGCTCCCCGCGTTGTCTCACGAAACCGTGAACGGCCACGAGTAGGGACAGGGCTGCGCAGGATTGTTGCCTCACTCGGAAAAGTGCTGGTTCGAAGGCTCGCTTGAGCTCCGCAGGGTGGGTTAGCAGGCCCCCTGAAGCCGCAGCCCCTGCCTGCTGGGGCGCAGGAAGGGCCATGGCCCCTGGCTCACCCCGGTCGGTCGGCCGGCCGGCTCTGCTGGGAATGGAAGGCCGTGCCCCACAGCCGTTCCGCACGGAGCCCGCTGGCCCCAGGCACTGGGCAGGGGAGCTGCATTCCAGGTCTGAGTAATTTTTCCGGGGGGGGCCACTCCTCCCCATTCATTCATGCCCCACATCACATGACGGCTAAAGAGCTCCGAGCAACATGCACAATGAAAACAAAAGCAATTGCACCCTGGCAGAGACATGAAAATGTTTTTAAGGTTTGGAAGCAGCAGCAACACATGTAAATATTTACAAAGAAAGAGCAAATACCCACGCTAAAACATGGGGGGGGATTTAAAAATGCAGCATTTAGTGAATCGTTAAAATGAAGTCAGCAGCGGTGAAAGAGCTTTCTAAACGGCCTGGGGGGAGAAAGGAGCTCTTCCTGGTGCCCAGAGGTCCCCCTGTGAAGCCGCCCAGTCTTTAGGCTCTTCTGGAAGGGGCTTCTCAGACCGCAAGCATGCTGGGACACGGGGCAGGGCCTTCTCCGGGGCTGCCCCCAGGCCGGGCAACTTCCTGACCTGGGGCCGAGCTTTGCCCCACTTCATTTAAGAAGGCCCTTGCCCTGCGCATGGGACTGTCGCACTGGGTTGTCGCACTGCCCCCGAGTTGTTGCGTTTCTGCGGCACTTCAGTGCATCCTTCGACTGCTTCCACCCACTGCGGGGCCGGGCCCCCTCGAGTGCCGTCGTTCGCTAGAAAGGCAGGGGCCACAAAAGGCCCCGGCCCACAGAGGAGTCCCCAGGGCGATGGCCACGCGTGGCCACCAGAATCACGCCAGGCTTTCCCCTTCCCCCCCTTTAGATGGTGCCTTGAAGCACCTGCCTGGCCAGCCAGGGCAGCTCTGCATGGCGCGAACGGGGGCAGGCGTCACCCACTACTTCTGGCCAGGTTGGCTGCTGCTGAGGATGCAGGACAAAGGCGGCGGGGGGCATTTCGGGCCGCGGCCAGGCCAGCGGCACGGGGCGTCTGGTCTCGCGCGAGCGCCGCCGAGCGCCTGGCTGCGAGGCTCCGGGCAGCGGAGGCCATCCTCCTGCCACGCCCGGGCTTCGCACTCTTCCAGGAACAGCACGCAGTTTGTTTATTTGTCCTTTTTTCGGTGACCAGGCTCCATCAATATCGGCGTTTACAATTTTAGGCAGCGGGGAAGGACGGCTCCGCTCCTCGATTTTCTCTCCTTTACCTCCAAGGACTCCCCGAATGTCTGTTCGCATTCTGGTGCTTTCGGGGCGCGGTTTCCTTCCAGACTGTTCCAGGACACCCCCTGGGCCTTTCAGCGCTTTTCAAAGGCAGGAAAAAACATCTGGAGGACACACCGGCAGTGCCCGGCTCCGGGGGGCTGGCTGCATCCATGCAGTGGCAACAAACCTTCCAGTCACCGCCCCGAACGGGGAAACGCACCCGGAGCCGAGCCGAGCCGGCAACCAGGCTGAAAGTTCGCTGCTCTGAGGCCCAGCTCTCCTTTCTCTTCCCACTTTGCTTGTTTTGAAAACGGATTTTAAGTTGGTTTTAAAAGAAATGGCACTGTTGGGCAGTCCCCATTTCCTAAATGGGGTGGGGGGGGGAGAGAGAGAGAGACAGAGAGAGTCAGTCCTATGATGTCTTTGCAAAATAGTTTTGGTTATGCTTTGTGTTGTTATAAACAAGAGAGCTTCAGCTATTGGGCAGTGTAGAACTAACACTAATACTAATAATAATAATTTAGAAATATGCAAGTTAAGCAGAAGATAAGATCACCGAAAGGAGGGCAAAGGAGTGTACGGGTTTGCACAAGGTTTGCATATGCCAATTCATATGGATAGAGGCAGGTGGCCGCGCCTGCAGTCCAGGTGAAAACCCGGATGGGGCCCCCTTGCAGGTGCGTGGGTGCTTCCCCAGACGGTTCTGGGCTCCTTCCGGCAGAGGACTGCGCCTGTCCAGTGGAGCGCCAGGCCACCCTGGCGGGGGCAGCAGCAGTTCTGCTAGAGCGGGGAGGCCGCCTGTGTCCAGAGGAGGAGAGGAGGCCCCAGCAACGGGAGTGCCTGAAATTGCTGTGCGGTGAGTAGAAATTCAACAGGCAAAGCTTTGGCCTGCAGAGCATCTCATGCCAAGGAAGAGCTGACCCTGCTCAATGTTTCGCTTCCCTCGCAACTCGTAGAGGTGGAGGCCGGTGGACGGGAGCAGGGCGACCCCGTTGTGGCACCCGTTCGGACGTGTCGAGAGACTTGGGCAGCAGGCCAGCCATGATCTCCGCGATAGGACAGGCTCCCCATTGTAACCGTGCAGCGGGACGGGACGGGGAGGGAATCGTGGCCGCCACGGCACCCCGCGGTTCCCCTCGGCGTCTCCCCTCCGCTCGCCTCCAGCGATCCTTCCACCTGGCCGTGTTTGCCGTGTGGGCAGCATTGTTTATGAGCAGCCAGGTAAAGCCGCAGGCTCCGCGCAGCTGCACGGTGTCTGGCAAGGCAGAGCCCTGAAGCCTGATCGGCTCGAGGCCTCAGGAGCCCACAGGCAGCACGGCTGCAGCCCCGTCCACGGCTCGTGTCTGGAGATAGACTGCCCCCCGGCATGGAGGTGCCACTCCAAGCGCTGCCGGCGCATCGCTGCACTGAGCCTGCACTCATGAACACCGAGGCAGAGCCGGCGGCAGGCATGTCCAGGGAGCCTCCATGTGCTCAAACGCGTCGCTTTGATTGCGAGATGCCGCTGATCTCCCCGCATCTTTTCTCTTGGGTTGAAGTCGGTGGAAGGCAGGGGACGTCAAGATGGGGAGGGGCAGAGCGTGGGGAAGAGCCGCTTTTTCCGTCTGGGAGATGCCGGGGGCAGGCCCACCTGGCCGGGGGAAGGCCCGTGCCACACCTGTGTGCAGGACGCGCCCCTCGGCCCTTCCGGGCACGGCCGCTCTCTTGCTTTTCCAGGCGCTCGTCTGGGTTTAGGGCCCAGGGAAGGGCTGGATTCTTTCCTCCCGAACAGACACGCTTCTTCACTGAAAGCCTTTGTTCTCTCCGGAGCTGCAACCCACCCACAAGCCGTAGTTCCCCGAATATTTGGCGGCCTCACGCAGAGGCCCGCTTTGTCCAAATGGCACGGCTGTTGACGCCAGCAACATTTTGCAGGGCCTGGGCCTGGCCAGGCCTCCTCACCCACCCCAGCCGCTCCCGCTCCTCCCCGGCGCCAAGGACGGGCACAGGGCCCTCCACGCTCCCGGGGCTGGCTGCCCGCAGGGCTGGGCAGGGCTGGGCAGGGCAGGGCGGGCGAGCGAGCGAGCGAGAGAGGAGCCTTCGCCGCAGCGTGCCTCTGCCTCGCCGCGCCGGTTTTCCTCTGCGCGATCCCGGCCACAGGGCGCCTGCTGGCCTCGGGGCGGCACACGGCCCAGCAAAGAGGAAGCCTGTCCCGGCTGGCGTGGGCAACCGCCACGGGGGGCCGGGGCCGGGGTGTGCAGCGCGGTCGCCCCAGAAGCAAAGGCGGCCCCTGCGCCCCCAGGCCCCGTGTGCCAGCCACGGCCGGGCGAGGGGCTTGGTGGTGGGTTGGCCGGTGCGGCCCGTGCCCCTGCCAAAAGCCTGTCTGGGTGGCTGACGAGTCAAGCGCAGAGCAGAAGCGCCAGGCACAGGAGGAGCAGACGCGCCACACGAGAGTAAAACCACCGCAAGGCCAAGCCCACGGCCGGCCCGGCCGAGCTGGCGCAGGGGGAGCCCAGAGGCCCCGCTCCGGCCGGGTGGGGGGGAAGCGGGTCGCACCACCGCCGGGAATTGTGGGCTGTGCGTTGGGGCGGCGAGAGGGAGCGCCTGGGCGGCGCCACGCCTGGCACTTTGTGCGGGACCCTCCAAACGGCCCCAGGTAGAGCCGACCGATGCCTCTGAGCGGCTGCGCTTCGGGCGAGGTGTCCGGCCCTCCGCCGGGCCTTCCGAAGGCCAGTCCACCTTTTTCTGCGCGCCAGGAGCAGATGAGCTCAGATATTTGGCTCTGGTTGAAGGCCAAACGCTTTGGGAGAGCTTTTCTGTGTCGGGAGTGAAATCTACCCTGCTGAATTTATAGCCTGCCTCTAGGAAGCTGCCTTGAGCTCTGGACTCGCAGAGCGGACGCCAAGTTCTCTCGCTGCAGCGATGTTTTAATCTCTACCCTGACATACATGCGAGCTTGAGAAGTAGGGCAAGAAAGCAATTCCACATCCAGAGTGCTACAGATTCGGACGGGGTTGGCAAATGAGACCGCAGAACCCCCCTCCCCACCTGGCCTGTATCGTCTATTTCTTCTGTTCGCGTCCTGGCTTCTTCTCTCAGAGGCCAAGGGCAGCCGGCAAAACCTTCCAGCTCCGCTCCATTTTCTCTTTGCAACAGCCTACGAGGCAGCTTAGGCCCAGAGTCAGCAATTATCCCAAAGCCACCCAGTGCAATGTATGGCCAGCTGGGGACTAGAACCAGTCCTATGCTCTAACCACTGGGCAACACTGGCTCGCCACACTGGTTTGCACAATGCATTATTACTCTTTGTTTAATTTCTTTGCACCGAACAAGCAGCAGCGGGATGTGTGAGCCATGGCTGGTCATGGGAACGGGGCTGCGCCACTGAGCTGTTCTGCAGGAGGCAGGTATTGTGCACTCCTCATTCCTCACTCATGGCTGTTTACGGGTTCTACAGACAACGCCATGATGCTCCAAGCTTTGCCTCTGTTTTTTAAGAGCACTTTCCCGAGGGATATTATTAGAGCAAAATTGTCATTTCCAAAAGTGAAAGAAAGCAGGTTTTCCTGCTTGTGCAATTGCACCATTCTGCTGAACTACAGTGCCACCTAGCGGTTGTGTGGTGAAAGGGCAGGTTATAAAACCTCTGTGTCGAGCCAAGATCTCAGTTCTGAAAACGGTGCAGCTGATTCACACCCGAATGCAAAGACACACGGAGATGCCGCGGACCCAGGTGCCTGCCGCTTTGCGGCTGCAGGGAGAGGGCAGCCCTGGCCCCGTGCCCCCGGGTGGCGGCACCGCGCAGGCCTTTGGCCAGGGCCCCAAGCCGCTCTCTGCACCGCCCGCCCACCAGACCGCCGTGCCTGTCAAACTAGCCGTGGGGAAGGTGAGGGCTGGGGCTGCCGCCACCGGCCGCTCCCCTGCGCTTTCCGGCCCACGCCTCAGCGCCGGCAGGAGGCGAAGGAGGCCTCTGTCGCTCTAGACCGAGGAGGCTGGCTTCTTTCCAGATATTTCTACCCCTAACTCTGCCCTGAGCACCCGAGCGGCTTGCGAGGGGCAACGAAGACCTGGAAACCCAAGGCCAAAGCCGCAAGCAGCCCAGTCGGAGAGGAGACCTGCCCGAGCAGGATTGGACAGGGCTTCGCAGTCCTCCCTCCCCAAGGGACAGCATGAGGAACCCCAATTCAGCAGTGTGCATGGCGTACGCCGCATCAATAGCGAAGCCCGCTCTGCCCCTCACGGCCCCAGACGGAGTTCTGGTGGTGGGGCGAGGAAGCCAGTGGGGAAAACCAGTGGGCAGGAACGGCCCTTTCCCCGTGGACCCAGCTCGGAGTGGAGACGCGCCCCTGGCTTTTCGTGCGGCCTCGGCGTGTGCCGGGTGAGCACAGGGCTTCATGCCTCGGGATTCTGCACCCACACACGCCTGCACCGGCCGGAGCACCGCTCCCAGCCGGAAGAGCCGGAGCTGCTGCTGGAAAGTGCCGCGTCCACGCCACGAGAACTCGGGGGCTCCCGCCGGCCAGAGGGAACAGGCCCGGCCGTCCCCAGGGACCGTGGGCCGGGCTTTGCGTTCGCCTGGCCCCAGTGCGGCGCTGGGGCGCGAGGCATTCAGGGTGCGCTGGCGGGATGCGCGCTCACCACGTTCCAGAACCTTTGTCCGAATGAATGGGATCCGCTCCGCAAACAGCCAGGAATGTTCTGCACGCAGGGAGCCTGGACCGCCCGCCCCGTGCCCTGCCCTGCCCTGCCCTGCCCTGCCCTGCCTCCCGCCACGGCCCGTGGCCGCGCGGTCCCTCCTTGCCGAGCACCGTCCGGGACGGGGAACAAAACGCCACTTTGTTTTCCGCTCACACCCCACGCTGCTGAGGAAGAAGCGGAATGTGGCTGGACGATGGGAAGGAGCCGCCGCCTGCGAGGAGGCGAGGCCGTGCCGGTGCAGCCGGGGGCCCCGGGCAGGCCGAAGGCACCGCTCCCGCCAACCGACGGCCACGGAGCTGCTTTTGCGGCCCACACACCCTGTGCCGGCCTGGGTAAGCTCCCCCGGCGCCCGGGTCCCCTCGGGGCCCCCGCAGCCCTGCCTCTGCGGCAGCCATGGTGGGTGCCATCCGGAGGGGCTGGGTGGCACCACGCTCACGGGGCCTGGGAGGGCCCCCTCGTCCGACGGCATCGGCCGCCCCGCTCTGCTGCCCCAACGGACGCCCCAGCTTCCTCTGCCGGCAACCCAGGCTCCTTTCAAGGCCTCCCGGAAGCACAGCCCTGCTCTCAGGGGGATCTGCAGCTCAGTTCTGTGGGCCGGCCATGCTTGCCGCCTGCTGCAGCCCAGAACCGCCGGGCCGGCAGGCCAAGGGCCCGTCCTGCGGGAGAAGCCGCGGGGAGCATCCGAGGGCAGGGCCTTCCCCGCTGGGTCGCGGCTCGGGAGTCTCCGTGTGAAACCTGCCCTCTCCTCTCCTGCCAAAGGGCTTCCAGGTGGGATTCCCTGAACGCCACGAATCCAAAGGCAGCCCCCAGCCGCTCCCTCTTCCCCGTGCTTTGGGGGAAGCAACAAGGCGGAAGCAGTGGGGACGGTGACCGAGGGAAGAGGCCACCTGGTCCCCACAGGTGAGGAGGCCACCTGTGAAAGCTGCCCTGGAGGTGCCCAGCCGCCCTGCCTTCGCCCGAGCCGCCACAGCCTCCCGCAGGTGAGCGGGGCGAACACTGAGCCCTGGGACCCGTCCTTCCCCCGGAAGCTTGTGGCTCTCCTGCGCTTTCCGTAAGCAAGAAAAGCTGCGACCTTGCTGTGATTTTGTCTCTGCCACGTTTATTTCCACTGAGCTTTTCTTCTCCTCCTTTCTTCACGTTGCTAAAAATAAATAAATGCGCAGGAATGAGTTGCGATCCTTTATACCGTTCGGACAGGAGCAGGAGAGGCGGCCCGGGCACGCTCAGGTGTAGCCGACCAGGCGTGGGGTGCTGGGAAAGGTCTTGCGCAGGCCCAGGCACTTCTCCTTGTCGATGAAGAGGGTGTTGGCCTTCACCAGCAGGTCGTGCTCCAGCTTGGCCTTGTGCAGGATCAGCAGCTGCAGCGTGTCCTGGGCCTCGCGCAGGCGCAGCTTCAGGGTCTGCAGCGTGTCGTCGATGGTGAAGACCTCGTTCACCAACCTGCAGCGGAGACAGGATGCGGGTCACTCCCCGGTGGGGCCCACCGCCCCCAGCCTGCACCAGTTAATTGTTTTAGCTCCAGCGGTTTCGCAGTCCAGCATCTGTGCCTGGTTTGCACAGATCTAAACACCGAATGAATTCATGCACATGGTGGGTTAGACATGCACGTGGTGGGCACGCCATGAGCGGAGCTGGCTGGAGCCAGGGGTCAGACTAGATGGCCCGGGAGGCCCCTCCTGACCCGCTCTGTTCCTGTGAATTCTGTGACTGCACGAACTTGCTTTGAGATAATGGCTGGAGGGCTCCAGTCACACACCTGCCTTTATAAGGGCCAAACGACCTGGCATATAAAGACCCAAGTTTGATATTGTCACTTTTTAGCTTGAAGAAAAAGTGCCAAGCACAACCTGAGACCTTAAAACAATGTTGTATCGCTGCAGTTTTGAATACCGTTTTGCTCTGCAGCTTTTTAGCTCTGTTCTCCGTTGCAGTTGATCTGGCTCTGGGGTTTATTTCCTTGCTCCTCGTTCCGGTTTTATTTTATTGCCCTGTTTGTTGATTGTATGTGCCGTGCCGCAAAGGGAGCGAGGCCCAGAGAACTTTTGTTATGGGACACATGTGGAAAATCTAAATAAATAGAATAAAGCCATCGAGAAGGACCCACTCCGACACACACGGACTGGGCCCCCGCGCCTATTTGACCCTTGCCCCTCCTCGCATGCCCTTCATAGCCTCTTCATGCAGCACGGTTCGACCCACATGCCGCTGGGGCCTGACTGGCAGCCGCTCTCTGCCGTGGGGCACTGGGACCTCCCGGCTGCTCCTCCTGGGCTGCGAGGAGGGCCAAAGAGACCCGAAGCTGCAGGCCGTCCTGTCGCAAATCCTCTTTGATCCTGAGCCAAAGCCGCCGGCTAAATAGCTGCCGGCCACGTCATCCGCTTCCCACCCACCGCGGCGAAGGCAGGTGCGCTCGGCAAGGCAAGGACGACCGTTCCCTCCAGAGGACCCCTTGCCGAGTCTCCCCCACCCGCCAGCAGAATCCGGGGGCCGTTACGCAGACCACCAGCATCCCCAAAAAGGAAGCAGAGGGGCTCCTCGGCGAGAGCGGGGAAGGCACACTGCCCCTCGGAGGGCTGAAAGAAGCAGAGGAGCCGAGGCAGCAGGCGTCGGGCAGGGACCCGGCTGCCATGGAGGGGCACATCCGTCTGGCGCAGCGGGGGGGGGGGGGCCGCCAACGCAGCTCTCGGCGCTCCCTCGAACGAGCCACCGCGTGGCACGGAGGTCAGCCAGTGGGTGGGCGGCAGCCGGCCCTGCTCCTCGCCCACGGGCACCTGCGATGCCAACAGGGTCACACCGTCCCAACCACAGGGCCCAGGCAGGGACGGGGAAGTGCATTTCCCCCGGCAACCCGGATTGGGGCCGGTGGGGTGGCGAGCGCTCGTCGCCGTGCAACTGCGTAGCTCAGAGGCAGCGTGGGGTAAGGGTCACAGCGTCGGCCGGGACGAGCCAGGGTCAAACCCCCACGTGCTCACGCAGCCCAGCAAGAGACCCCGGACCAGCGGCCGGCGGGCTCTGGGCTGCCTTGCCCTCTTTGGAGGAGAAAAGGCAGAAGATTGATCGCTCGCTCGCTCGAATACTTGGAGGAAAATGACCTGGATCTCCCACAACGCACGGGGAACAGTTGTCCCAGAAAGGCGCCCGTCAGCAAGAAATGCAGGCAAGCAGATAATTGCATTTCTTGGGCTCTGGCCCATGAAGTCCCTCTCCTTCTGGCGCAGTGGCCTTTAGCTATGAAAAGGCGTCTTTTATCCCTCTCCTCTCCTCTCCTCTCCAGAAAGAAGCCCTGATTAACGCAAGACCGTTAAGCGGCCCTCGGGCCCCGATTCTCCCCTTTCACTGGGCTCCTAACGTGCCGAGCAGGGCCAGTGCCGAGGGCAGCGGGCATGGGGGGCCGTGCCCGGGCCCGCACCCCTTCAGCCTCGACTGCCACTCACCCCGGCCTGCGCAACGGTGGCCGTGCGGACAGGAGCAGCGGGTGCCGCTGGGGACAGATCCCCCCAGTCCCGCTTCTTGCTCAGCAGCCGGCCAGTGGCCGCAGGACACCCGGGCCAGGCAAGGCGGCAGAGCCTCGAGGAGGAGCAGAGGCGGGCGGTGGCGACGGAAGGGCCCACCAGCGGCCCTTGGCCAAGGCCCTCCAATCCCGGCCGGCCAAGGGCAATCCCGACGGGAAGCCGTGCCGAGCGCCCCCCGCTCCCGAGCGCCCCGTGGGCCGGGGCATTCCCAGCCGCGCACTCGCTGCCCTAAATGCCTCGAAGAGCCGTTCCTCTTGAACCCGGGTTCACAAGAAGATGGGCAGAGCTTGAGCAACCATGGAAAAGCAAGCAAGAAGGAGCACCGGACTGGCACGGAAACTCATGCAAACAGCCTCAGTAGGCAAATAGGGTGGGGAGCCGCCTCACCCCCAACAGGAGGCGGATCGGAGGACGCAGCTGCACCTGCGGGTCAGAAACACCCACTCCAGGAATACCGCAGCGGACACCTCGGAGAGTAAAAAGCCGCACCTCTCCTTCCAGCTACCTCAGCTGCCCGGGTTAGAGACGCGGCCCCCGCCCGGGAGCGTGGCTTGAACGGAGCAGCAGCCATTTCTGATCATACGTGCGCCATCCGGCCTGTAATAACACTTCAAGAGCACTTCCTTCCTCCGGCTGCATTATCGTCGAGCCCTGACCTGATCCATATTTGTCTTCCTTACGCAATGGGCATCTCACGCCTGCCCCACTGAATCGGTCCTCAAAGGACGTGGGAATAAAACACACAAGGAAACGCATTAGCCCTTTTAATGGCCCGATCTAAGGCCGCGACTGCCGAGATAACACCAGGATAACACCACGCGGGGCATCGCAGCCCCAGGAAGGTGGCCATTAGTTTTACGGCTTTACGGCTCATTGCCGGGACCACACGATTCACGGCCATTTCTGCAGAATGATACCGTGATGACATGGAAGAAAAGAACGAGCGAGCGATTCTGCTGGCTGCTACGTGGAAGCGTAAAGTCCGAAGGACTCAGGAGAGAGCAAGAGCGGATGAACGAAAAGGCGGGTCCAGGAACCGGCTGCCCCCCGGCACAGCAGCAAAGGCCCTCCGACGGGGTAGCGCCTAACGGGGCGGCAGGCGGGGCGGCCGGAGCTCAGCGCTCTTCCCAGCAAAGCGCCCGCCTGGATCTTGCCCGCAGGACCAGCGCTCCAGGGCTGTAACTGGGCACCCCCCCGCTGCTGGGCGCAGAGCCTCGAGCAAGCATGGGTGCGTCTCACCCTTGAGAGCCAGAGCGGGTCGTGAATAAGAGCACGGGACTGGGGCTCGGGGGGCCAGGAGTTCTCGTCCCCCTCCGCCATGGGGCTCACAGGCTGTGGGACCTCCGGCCGGGGGATTCCCCGTGCCCTCTTCCTTTCCCCTCCCCACTGACTGTGCGCCGGCTCCCCGCAGCCGCTGCGGGGCGTCCCCCATCTAACAGGTGGGCAGAGCGCACGCCGCCCTCAAAGGCATTTGTCCCTCCTCTGCCCCCTCCCCCCCGCCTCTCTGAAACAGCGCCTGGCCCTTGTGTGCGGCTCTGCACCCACAGCGGCACTTGGGGGGCGGGGGGGGGGCCCACGCACTTGAACTGCGGCACGTCGCGGCACAGCTCCATGTTGGGGCGCCAGGTTCTCGCCTCGAGCCGGGTCTGCGCCAGCTTGAGCGGGCACTCCTTGGCCAGGATGGCTCGCTCGAGCAGCATGATGGTGTTCTCCGTCTGGAAGATCTCCTGGAGCGTCTGGAAGGCACAGAGACGGGGCGGCGGCAGCCGTTAGCTCAAGACGGGCCGCCGGCTTTCACCAGGGTCCTTTGAGTCCTCGGTCACAGGCCGGGGGGAAGGATGCCCTGCAGCCCCTCTGCATCCGAAGGGAAGGCTCCGCGCTCCGGGAGGAGCGGCCAGCAGCATCCGGCATCACGCCCCGCCCTCGTGTTGCCGAAAGTCCGCACGGATCCTTGGCCGCCATCCACCCAAGCAAGGCAGCGCCACCTCCCTCCGTGTTGCTCCTAGCGGTGTCCTCGGGATTCACGTGGCGAGGTGCGCAGGGTGTCTCCCCACAGTGAAGGAGCGCAGCGCACGGGTGCCACGTGGCTGGACGCGGCTGGTGGACCCCTCGACAAGCTTCCTCTGTGCTGAGGGTGCAGCGCCCTGTGAATCCGCGGCGGCTGGCGCCCCGGAGGAGGGCTCTGAGCAGGGAGGCGTCAAGGGAGGCCCGACTGGGCACTGGGCAGCGGGACACAGCCCCGCAGGGGCCCGCGGGAAGGGCGGGGGCGTCGCTCCTCCCCTGCACCTGGGCAGTGCCCTGTTGGCTGCCCCTCACCTTGGAGGCGCCCGCAGGGCGGCGGAGGCCGAGGGACGCCCTGCCTGCTTGCCCAGCGCCTTTGCCCCGCGTGGGGCAAGAGGCTGCCGTGATGGGAAAGAAGACAGGGAGCAAGAGCCGCTGGGGGGATCAGGCAGAAGGGGCTCCCTGAGAGGGGTCCCCGGCCTCCCGAGGAACAGGCCAAAAGGAAAACTCTTGGAAAGGAGGGCCCGGGCACTCGCGCAACCCGCTGCCTCCGCAGGGTGCCGCGAGGTGGGGAAGGGCCATTCCCCACCGCGTCGGCCTCGCTCTGGCTCGCGGAGGCACCCCCTGCAGCGCCGGGGGCTGGTGGGCCGCCTGGAGAACACCCGCCGGGTCGTGCCCTGGCGAAGCAACCGACCGAGGCAGCCAGCAGCCTCTTCCTCGTTAGGCCCCGAAACCCAACATTATTTGGACCTCTCTGTGAACGAACGCCGTCAGAAAGCAAACATTCAACTGTCTTCCAACCTTGGCTGGGAGCCGGAATACACGCGGATTTCAGGTCATCCTGACCACTGCACTTACCTCTCCAGCTTGAAAAAGACTCACAGAGAATTAGGAAAAAGGGGTGTGGGAACCCACACCCCCAGGGGCCCCTCTGACCATCTGGCAGATCGGGAGCCTGGGGTCTCGGCCAAGGCACGCACCTCTCCCTGGGGTCTCCCCCCCCCCCCCCGGCTTTCAAGGAACCGGCAGCCCACCTTGGCCAGCTGTGCTTGCAGCTGGTTCTTCGCATCGGCGATTTCGGAGATGCGCGCGTCAAAAGCCAGGTTGGTGTTGGTCCACTGCCGCCACATGTCGTCGGACGTGATCTCCAGCGTGTGGTCCGCCTCGGAGCAGAGGGCGGCCGTGTTGGCCCGCGCGTTCTGCGAGTAGCGAATGTTGCTGTCGCTAAACTTCGCCCATGTCTCAGGGACCGAAACTCTGCAAGGGGTGAGAACTAAATGGCCAAAGCCCCCAAGTTCTGGTGAAGTTAGTCTTGGCCCTCTGTCACCCTTCACCTCGAGCACTTAACCTTTCCTCTGTTTGAATTACATGCATCATAATGTAATTATTTAATCTTGACAAACAGCCATATTTTAAAAAGATTCCATAAATACTTTGTTCGAGGATTGTTCACATGTTGTGCTCAGACTCCAGGCAAGGTACATTTACAGCCTTCCAGAGATTCATAGCATTCCTGAGCTGTCCGTGCTGCCAGGCTGGAGCAGGGCCAATCCCAGACTGCACCCATCCTCCTCGAAGGTCGGCTTAGGAGGGGCAGCAAGGGACGGGGCCTTCTCGGTGGTTGGCCCCTCTCCTGAACGGCAGCGGGGAAAGCATTGCAGACTGTTTTCCAATATTTGGCTCCGCAGGGGATTTTCAAGGAGTTAATCCTGCGGAAGTTCTGCGGCTCTGAGGTGCGTTTCTTTGAAAGGCCTGGAGGTTTACCCTGGAGAACTGGCCCGACTTCCTGAGGTTTCGTGTCTGGGCTTGTTCTGAGTCCCCATGTATGGCATTACTTGCAATACAAACAGATTACTGCTCTTACGTTCCATCAATTTTTTCTACTCCGTGGTAGTAGTTGATGCTGTCCAACGTGTTCCTCAGGTTATAGCACTTCTCGTCAATGAAATGGGCTGAGTTTTTGTCACCGAGATCCCGCTCCAGGGCGTGCTGCGCATCTCTGTTTATGCTGCAAAGAACAAGGGTTTCTGTGACGCCGGCGTCTTTACAGTTTTGCGGTGCTCTTCCTGCATGTTAAAGGACAGCAGCAACCAGAGCCTGAAAAACGTACTTTCCCCGTTTGCAAACCCCGAGCACAAGTGGCGAATTTTGGCCTAGAGCCGTGCGGCGCGAACAAAACATCTCCAGAACAAGCCCGAAGCGTCTCGCGAGGCGGCCGGCTTGGCAGCGCTCCCGTGGGCCTCCCACTCCGCTCGGCAGGAGAACAAGCGCACGCTCTGTGGACGCTGGCACACGGGCAGTGTCTCGCTTGGCCTAGTCCTAGCTGAAAAGTGAATAAGTACAGGAAGAGTTCCCCCTCCTGGCACGGCCTGGCACGACTTCACCTGTTGAACTTCTGCCTGCTAGTACAGTCCAGGCAGCCCTGTCCCCGAAACAACCTCCCAACGCCCACTAGGACCAACAATGGGGGTTTTCTGGCCGTTGCAGACTTTTCCATTCCTGCCTTGGCGGGTTGGGTGTGATTTCCTGGGTAATGTTATATATTTTGGGTACATTCCAGGTGGCCGGAGACCAAGTCAGGTCAACGTGCTGTTATTCTCTGGCCGCCGTTCCAGGGAGGGCAACTTCTCGGAGGAGACTTCTCCGCGGAGAGTCCGAGGAGCTTTCACGGTACCTGCTCCGTCACAGGGACAGACTCAACGCCTCTAAACCCGGCATTGCATTTTTTAACACTTACTTGATTTGATGTTCTATCCTCTCTGCAAATTGTCTCATTTTCTCTTGGCAGGCTTTGATCAAATCCACCTCCTGCAAAAGAGCAGGCACACCTGTCAGTAATCCTACCAAACTGGGAGCGAAATGCCGTCTGTCCATCCGTTGCAGGATTTCCGGCTTCTCTGCAGCTGCACAAACAGCAGGGCGCAAAGTTACCCTGGCAGAAGCGTTGGTGGACGGGACCTGCCCCTGAACTCTCACAGGAGAGTCATGTGCCGCCGTTAAGCCGCGACAAGACCCTGCGGTGCCTGGGGCCTGTCCACACTGCCCATGCATTATGCCTCCCGCTCGGCCGTTTATGGGCTCTTCCGGCCACTTCTTCATAAGCAAGCACAACACTGATCGGATTTAAGTACCCTTCAGGATGAAAAAGGAAGAAACCTTTTAAGGGCGCAATCCTATGCGTGTTATTCGGAAAAGTCCTACAGCTGGGGAACTCTGGGCACCGCAGGTGTTCTTAAGGCCTCGACACACATTTATTTATTTATTTATATTGCGATTGATATCCTGCCTTTTTCCTACAAAGGGCTCAAGGCAGCTTACATCCTCCTCCTCCTCCATCTCATCCCCACAACAACAACCCTGTGAGGCAGGCTGGGCTGAGCGTCCGTGACTGGCCCAAAGCCCCCCAGTGGGCTCCATGGCCGAGCGGGGACTCGAACCCGGATCGCCCGAGTCCCAGCCCCACGCTCTTCACCACTGCGCCACACTGGCTGTCCATGGGATTTCCGCATGGGATTTGGGGCCCTGAACCCTTCGCAAGGCCAGGAAGCCCGCTACCTGTATGAGGTTCTTCTCCACATCGTCATGGACTAAGTCGATCCCCATCCGTTTCTCGCGGTTGTACAGACATTCCAGGGCTACCTGCAGGCCAGTGAAAAATTTGCATCAAGTGGTGGGTTTTCAAAAACAAGGGAGGGAGTTGTTCTCTCACTTGGTGTAAGTGCAAGAAAATGGTTTCAGACAGACCTGGGACTGGTTGATAACATATTACCGAGCGAGATGAATGCATAGCCGTGCAGAGAGTCATTCTGGCTAAGGGGGGGTGGGGGGGATTAATAAATAAATACAATTGCAGGCTATTTGTTGCTATGACCCAGGGATTGAAGTGAGGGGGCATTTTCCGTCAAACAGATGGCAGCTCTGGGCAGGTTCTGTCCCGTCTAGGGCAGCCGAGGGACCTTTGAGGAATTCCATATTCAGGAAATCCACCGACTGCGCATCCGAGACAAAGACACAGCAAGTCAATGCTAAGTTATCTGTGAAGTTCACGCTTACTGTCCTTATACAGTTCTTGGGTCCAAAAGAAGGGAACGATCCATTTTTAAATTAGTATTTTGAGAGAAAGTGCATATTTGGGAAGAATGTACTTTGAAAATATGTGTGCAAGTGTGTTTTTAGCTTTAAGTTTTTATGGTACAGATTTCACTGGGAGCTTGGATCCCACGAGGGAAGCAGCTGCCTAAGTTGAGCGGAGGCAGTTTGAAGACCGTCCGATTCGGTCAGGACGAGCAAGGCAAGCTACCGGCACAGTCACAGCAGGCTCCAAGGAACAGCAGTCAGCACCCCAGAGAGCTGCTATTGTACACTACTGTTAGAGCTATAGAAAGATGTTGTCTCAGCAAAGAGCCGGAGCCCTCTGAAGCCTTACGGAACCCGGCAGAAACGCACCTCCCAGTGGTTCTTCACCTCCCGGACAAGCTACCTGCAAAGGGGCTTTGGCTGATTCCAAAGCCTCACACTCACGTCTGTGGAGCAGGAGAACCTACGGAGACTGACGACGATGAGGGGAGAGTCATATCCTCAAGTCCGTGGATAGGGATGGAGTGAGTGATACAGACCTTCTCCCAAGTGGGGTGGTGATTCAGGGTTCCAAACCTGAACCCTCTGGGTGGCTTCTGGATGCAGGGAAGGAGCTTTGGTGTCATCCAGGCGGCTGCCATCGTAGGCCGAGAACTGGACCAGAGGGGCGTTTGGCCTGATGCAGCAGAACCCTCCTTCTCGTGTTGAAATGCACATTGCAGTTCCTTGTGAGTATGAAGCAGACTACATTTCGCTCCCGTTCTGGCATTTACTCTCGGTGGATCTCCGCATCCAAGGTCAAACAAGTCCAGTATGTATTTAGGAGTTTTACTGTTGCTCCATCTTTCCTCCCCAACTTAATACGTCCCCTCCGAAGCTCCCCTTTTCTTGCCTAAGGCCCCGCTGCTCACCCTATTCACTGGGACTCCAGCATTCCATCCACGGCATGGGGAGGGCAGGCTGCCCTGCCACCACTCGAGGGGGAGCCTGGCCTTCCCACCTGGCCCCCAGTTACGCACATCCAGGGCCCGGCCACACCGGCCTTGCAGGGAGAAAGATGCATTGATCAAGTTTCGGGAGACTGCAAGGCTTTCCCCGGTAATCGCAGCAGATGGTGCTAAGTCATGAACTTGGAGGAGACAAAAGAATTCCTGTGCTGGCTCTTTTCCAACGAACTGCATGAATCGCTGCTGATTTGAAGAGGGAAGCTAGCATGCCACCTCACGGCCCATCTCCGACTCGCAGCAAAGCTGGACTGTTGATTCCCCCAGTGGCTCCATTCCCCCTCCAACTTTTTGCCAACAGTATCCAGTACTCTTTCTTTTGGCACTTAAGGGAGTGATTGATTAATTCGCCTGTATATTACATTTCTATACGGCCCAATAGCCAAAGTTCTCTGGCTGGGTCACAACAATTTAAAAGAAGCACACAATATAAAATACAAGAGAACCATTTTTAAGATTGCTGTATAAAAGAAAGGCAAATACTGAACTAAAAATCTAGCAGTTGTGCAAAGATTTAAAGTGCAGTACTGAATTTAAAGCGATATGAAACTGAAATTCCTAGGAAAGTTCCTGGGAAAATGAGTATTTGCAGAACCAGACAGACCTCCCTGGGAAGCTCACTCTGCAGTCTGGGTCCCACGACCGGATTTCGGCTTGCCACCATGATCATACTTGTATGCAAAGTATACCAAGTATCGGGATAAAAGAAATAAGTCATAAATAATGCTCCATAGGCTTCCAGACGAGCTGCCTGGAATTCTGAGGATACTAGAATGTGGGTTTCGGTCCGGGGTGTTTTGAAATGGCACCAGCTCTCCTTGGTGGAAACGGCTGGGGAGGAGGGCAGCGGGGCAACCCGCTCCCCGCATCCCAGGACAGCTCAGAGGGGGGCCAGGCGCACCGTCCACCAAAAGAACGAGAAGGTGCCGCCCGGGCCAAGCCGAGCCGAGCCCACCTGCAGCGGCCCCTGGGCTTCGTCCGCAGCACACTCCAGGCGCCGCTTGGTCGTGTCGAGCGCACGGGTGTCCGTCAGGAGCCGCTCGAGCTCGTAGGCCAGCTCGGACCTCCAGAAATCGATGTCGGCCAGCCGCTGCCCGAGGCTCTTCCTGGATTCCTCCTGCTGCTGCCGCGTCTCCTGCTCCTTGTCCTGCATCAGCCGCAGCGAGTCGGCGTTCAGCCGGCCCCCCCAGTGGCGGTACGCCTCTGAGCCCTTGATCTGCGCGGCGTTTGCCTTGTGCCAGTCGTGGGGGCTGTAGCGTGCGTACAGGGCCGCCCTCACCGAGGGCAGGATGGGGACGGGGCGCAGCGGGGCGCTCAGGCGCCCCACCCCCTCGTCCTTGGGGCGGAAGGAGGAGACCTTGTAGAACAAGCTGGGTCTCCAGGAGTTCAGGTAGCGGTACCCCGGCAGGTAATAGGACTGGTAGCTGTCCTGGCTCAGGCTGGTGGGCGCCACCTCCGGGAGCAGGCAGCTCTTCCGGGGCCCGCAGTAGGCGGCCGTCTGCGTGGTGCCGAGGAACTCCATCGGGAGCAGCAAGCCGTCGCCAGCCGTCCCTGTAGGTCAGCCCAGGTGAGCAGCCCAGGTGAGCAGCCCCACGGCAGTCTCCCCTGGCCCCCGTCGCAGCTGCTGGCCCGGGCACTGTGATGCTGATGGTGTCACAGAAGATGCCCAGGGTGCCAGGACCCCAGGAAGGGGGTCCTGCCGGGCTCACTCCTCCAGCCAGTTTCTGGGGGAGCGCCGCGGGGGGACAGGGGTCTGTGTGCGGACACTCAGAGAGAAACAGCCGGCCCAGCCGGGAGCAAGGGCGGGCGCTTGCCACCAGCGAGGTCACACCGTGCCTGGAAGCGTGGCTGACGAACCCAAACAACCCCCCGCAAGTTAAAATATTTCCTGAGCCGGCGCAACTGGAAGAAGCAGCCCCGCCGTTGGAGCGTGCCCGCAGCCCGCAGCCTCTCCAGTGCAATCCCGCATGAGGTCAGGCAACCCGCAACGTGCCCCGGAGGGCGTGCCGGGAGCTGTGGATCGCTTTTCCTGTCTAACCTTGTGCAAGACTGCACCCTAGCCTGCCCTATAATTTGGGGAGAAAGATCCGGAAATGCCGATTTTAGGCATGTCTTCTTTGCCTTGGCTCTCCCCGAGTGTGCCACCCAACCAGTGTACTTTGTGGTTTCCAAACTGGTTTTAATGTGTGTGTTGTGTTAATCGTACGTGTTGTGCGATTTCTTTCATATTAAGCATTTTAATCATTTCTGCGTGGATCTGGCCATGCGTTTCAGTGCTGTTCATTTTCTCCTAGACAGCTTAGAGATGTTGCTAAACACGGGCAGCAGGATATAAAAGCTATCTGACAGGTCGAATGAGCAAGCGGCACTGCCTCTGCCGGCCCATTCGGAGGAAGTGGCCATCCGCTCAACAACTGCTCTAGATCCTGCGCGAACAAGCCCAGCTGCATCGCCTGCCGCCCTTTGGCGCAATCCTCCGCAACCAGTTGAGCGGGAATTTCTAATTTCTTAGCAAAGAAATTAGAATGCTCAGAAGGAAGAAAAGGCCTACAATTCCCAGCATGCCCCAGGAAACCTGAGCGTTGCAGGACTAGTCTTCCTGTTTAAATTGTGTCGGACGCGCTCTTATTTTTCGACCTTGCATGCTTCGATAAGAAGAAAGCCCACGGCCCCAGCATGCCCCAGACTGTAGGCCTGATTGCGGGGAGCGACCCCGGCTCTGCGCGCTCCAGCGTCTTCCGCGCGCTTCTTCGGCACAGAGGACTTTTATACATGCATATGTGACACAAGAGTTTTCCCTCCCGAAGGTTCGCGGGAAAAGGGCCTTCCCAAGAGTCACGTTTCTCTCCCGCACGTGTGAATGGAAGTCTCGTGTCAAGAGACGCGTGTGTCGGCAGAGGAGGCGTGTCGTCAATTCCTTCCGAAAACGAAACCGAGCCCTGCCCGGACCAGTCACGAGCGCGAGCCGCGTCACGTGCCGCGGCGAGGCTCGCTCCACCCACTTCTCCGGAGTGCGCGTGCGCACTCGGAACGCGCCGCGCATCCGCCGCGCACGGCCATTGGCGGAAGTGCGTCACCGGACGAGCGGTGGGGGGCTTGTGTTCCGCTTCCGCCGGAAGCAGCGCCGGGGTTCCGCCGCGGGAGGCCTTTTCGCGGCGCACGCCCGGCCCCTCCGCGCCTGCCGCGCCATGGCGACGGCGGCGAGCGGGCCGCCCCTGCTGGACGCGCCGCCCCACGGTAAGGCCCCGGCCCCGGCCCCCCGCGCCGCCCGCCGCTGACGCGCCGCTAACGCGCCCCTCTCGCTTTCTCGCCCGCCCAGAGTGCCCCGGCGTCGGCAGCGACCAGGCGGGCCAGGCCGACGCTTGCCAGGGATGCCCCAACCGGGCCGTGTGCGCCTCGGGGCGCCTCGCCGGCCCCGACCCAGGTGAGGCCGCCGCGGGCGCTGCTGCTGCGGGGGGCGAGGGGCGTCCCCCGGCGGGGCCCTTCGCGGGGACTCGGCGGTGGGGCGGGGGGGCGACCCCAGGGTCGGGGCCTGCCCGCCGCCCTGGGAGAGGCGCTCGAGGGTGGGATGGGGGCAGACCCGGCTGCTCGGGAGGGGGTGGTCTCGCGGTGGGTGCCCCCCAAGTAGGCTCTCCCCTGGAGTGGGGCGGGTGCTCTCCGGTAGGGGTTGGCTGCGGGAAGGGCCCGGGTGCCCTAGTTGGGAACTGCAGTCCTCGGCGATGCGAGCCTTGCCTTATGGCTGGGCTGGGGGGGGGGGGAGATGGAGCCCCACTGGAAGAAAAGTTGGCAGCTCTGCTGTGGGTGCTGCAGAATTAGAGAGCCGAGGGGCACACCCACAGCCTGGACTGGGAGTTGGCCCCGCACGGTCTGGGGAAAGGGGTTTTTCGTTGCAGCCTCTGTCCTGTGCAAACTGTGTGATTTACGTTCTCCTCTGTGAAGCTGTTGAGGAGATCAAGGAAAAAATGAAAACCGTAAAGCACAAGCTCCTGGTGTTGTCTGGGAAAGGTGGTGTGGGCAAGAGCACGTTCAGCGCTCACCTGGCCCATGGCTTAGCAGAAGAGGAAACCAAGCAGGTGGGTGTGTTTTCCATGCCACTTTTAAGCCCATATCATTCCACTGCAACCTGTGGTGAAGAAGGGGTGCTCAGCTAGCCCCTCCCCAACAGTTTATGTCGCTGCAGTAGATGCTTTGAAGTAAAGTAACCGCTAAAATACTGAGCTTGGTGACATTGCTTTGAAACGGGAGTTTATAACGAACAGTTAATCATTTCCTAATTCTTCTGGACCGCAGTGGTACAATTCCCTTTTTCAGTAGTTCTTCCTTGCGTCTCTTCCTTGCGTCTCTATGAAATTCAAGGCAGCTTGAATTCAACTGTTACCACTAACAACTATAGGTACACCATTTATCAGTGAAGAACTCTTCGTTCAAGTGAAGACCTGTATATGGCCAAAACAGTACCATCCATGCATGAGAAAACACGAAAATCCTGTGGGGGATGGAACAGTAGTCCTGGAAGAGGGCAGGCGGGCATAGTATGCTTTTCCCACTGTGTGGGAAAATTGTGTTCCGGGTTGCCTTTGTTGCAGCCGCTTTCTTTTTTGCTGTCCCCAGGTGGCTGTGCTGGACATTGACATCTGTGGTCCCTCCATCCCGAAAATCTTGGGCATAGAAGGGGAGCAGGTATGGCTTCATAGCTGTGGGGGTAACACTTTGTGATACTGCCCAACTGGGTATTTCCTTTGTAGGACTCGAAATGCTGTTGGTCCGTAAAAGTGAGACGCTTCAGCTGAGGAAATGTGGAGACGTCTTCCAGCTTTGCCTCCGTG
The DNA here is from genome assembly GCF_004798865.1 of Varanus komodoensis. NCBI lineage: Eukaryota > Metazoa > Chordata > Lepidosauria > Squamata > Varanidae > Varanus > Varanus komodoensis. Next base: position 896,593 of record NW_025335684.1, on the reverse strand, counting down.
TTTCTGTTAGTATTGCTCAGCTGGTGCAAAGTGACCATTGCTTGGTGCTAAGCCTGAGATGCGCTTAATTAAGATGTGCTTTATAAGTTCCTGTAAAGCACTAAAAGCAAAACATGTGGGGAAACAGTTAACAGAAGTTCAAGAAAGATTGCTGAATCCTAGATAAAGCAGCTCCTGCTAAAATGAGAGAATGCTGTTAATGCTTGAAGGAAAAAGGATTTGTGTTTGTCTCACTGGAATTGATTGTGATCATTCCTCTTCCCTGTTATGGCAAAGTTGTGTAACCGCCTGGGTTTATTGTCATTTGTCAGGTCTATTATACATGTATGATCACATGTCTTATTTCAGTAGTGTTCTGTAAAAAAAAAATGTCACAGTATCACAAACTGAAGGCAAAAGCAGAAGATTGTGATGCTACTAGGTAACTGCAATCTGTTTGCTTCTACATGGACTTCAACTTTCTGAAACGTTCGACTTTTCAGGTTCATCGAAGTGGTTCTGGCTGGTCACCAGTGGTAAGTTGTCCATTTCAACACATCTTTGTGTGTGTCCCCTTCCTGTTTCATGGAGGCAGTTATGCTTTCCAGAGGGGAAATCTAGTCCCTGCAGTCTTACCAAAGCACAGAGCTTCACCTGTATTAAAATGTATCTGATGCTGAGTTATTCTGCATTCCCTACTGGGTGTCAGGAAAATAAGTCAAAATAAAATGGCCAAGATCACACTCCCCTTACACAAATCCATGGTGCAACCACACTTAGAACATTCTGGTCACCATACAAAAAAAGATGTTGTGGAGCTGGGAAAAACGCACAGAAGGATGGCTAAAATGCTTGGGTTGCTAGAACAGTTTCCTATATGAGGAACAGTTGCAACTTGTAGAATTAGCTTGGGAAAGAGGCACGAGAGCCATGGAAAAAGTGTAGGAGTTTGCATCGTGTAGCGAGAGTGGGCAGGGAGACGCTTTGTTCCCTCTCCCAGAACACTGGAACCTGGCGGGGTAATTCCACGAAGATCCAAGGATCCAAGGCAGATGAAGGGGAGGACTTGGTCACACAACATTTTGTGGGATTGGGGATTTTATTCCTGAATTAAGGAGTGATGGACAAGGCAGAGACTGAGCCCCAAGACCCATCAAAGAGGGTCTTGGAGGCAGATCCTGACTCGGCAGAGGGGTCAGAATCTACAGCCGAACACCCAGGCCGGTGGACCCAAGGATGAGCCACGCAGCTGTCCAGGAAGTTCTAGGTTCTTCAGGAAAGTTTAGTGAGTGCACGAATGGGGAGGGTGGTGTGCTGCTGGCCGTTGTGCTCTGCTCCTGCGTGCGGTTTGCCTGTGCGAAAAGTTTGCTGGACTAGACAGACGTTTGGCCTGACCCAGCTGGGATCTTAAATTGGGCGCAGTGTAAGAACATGTATCTCTCTGCAATAGATTTAATTTCAAACCCTAGAAGTTGTGAGGCCACTGTGGCGTCATGCATAATCACTTACGATTTTGTACTCCTCCTCTCGTTCTGCCTGACCTGTGCCTGTTTGTCTTTTAGTACGTTGAAGAAAACCTAGGTGTGATGTCAGTGGGCTTCTTGCTCAGCAGTCCTGATGATGCTGTTATTTGGAGAGGACCCAAGAAGAATGGTTTGTGTCTTATAATGATGCATTTTAACTAAGGCACAAGCTGCCCTGGTTGTTGTTGTTGTTGTGTGTACGTTCGCTAACAGCTTCAGAGCTTGATACCAGCTAACAGCATTGGTGGCGTTTTCTCTTGTGGCTTGGCCATATGGAGAAGGCGGGAGACGGATTGGGACTGTTGCAGAGCAAAGCCGCGCCTGCTGCGTGCACGTCCTGACAGCTCACAGCAGGGGGCAACCTGGGGTTCCTGCTCACCTTGTTAGTTTTCTGTCTTTTGTCATTGCTGTTGTTTGCTGTAATTATGCATCTTTCAAGACTGCCTTGCAAAAGTGCTCCTATGGAAAAGTTTTAACGTTGAAGCTAAAGCTTCTTCTAACCGGGAATCAGAGTCGGTCTCCCATGTCAGTGTGAAGGCCTCTGCCTTGGAGGCAGTGGGGGTCCCGCTTCAGCGTCCTGCATTTTCTGCACGTCTGGCGGACAGTGGGGACTCTCAGCTCCAAACCGAGAGTACAGCTCTCGGCCGCCTCTGCTTGCCCCGTGGCCGCCCCCCCTTGCGGTTCTCGTCCAGATCCTGGAAAGCTTAGCGTTCTTTCCGGAATAAGATCTGTGTATGAATGTGCTGCTCTGAACCGCATGGCAAAACTGAGCTCCGTTTTTGTTTGAACTGCTGTGGGGGGCGGCCCATCCATGCTCAAACCTCGAACGGAGGAGCCAGGAGTCGGGCGTGAGTCCTGATTTTGCTGTGAGCTGTGAAAGTGGTCATTGCTTGACGATGGGGTTCGGGCGGTGGCGATTCAGTGTCAATGCTTCCACCACACATGTCCTGTGTCAGGAATGATTAAGCAGTTTCTTCGTGACGTGGACTGGGGTGACGTGGACTACCTCATTGTCGACACACCTCCGGGGACTTCGGACGAGCACCTGTCAGTGGTGCAGTATCTCGATGCCGCTGGCGTGGACGGGGCAGTGATCATCACCACCCCGCAGGTAAGGGGCCGGAAAGCGCGTGTGACACAAATCCAAAGCTGCTTCATTCGTCATGTCCAAGAACCAGGCGCATTCAGTCTCTGACGTGCGGGTGGGCACCCGGCATGCGAAGGAGCTGGATCCAGGTTCATACGTACAATGGATCGTTCCCCAGGGTGCCGGCTGCAAAGGCTGGGGTGGCTTAGAGCACAGGATCCCATGCCAGGTTGCGCCCTGGCTGCGTCATACCCTGACGCACTGCTGCCCCGGCTCCGAAGCATATCCTGATTGAAAGCACGCAGCCTTTTCTGTTGGTTCTCAAGAGTCCAGCCAAAAGGTTGCACAGGTGAAGAGGAGGGCAAGGAGAAAAACCCGTGCCGGAAATGTTAGGGAGCGGTGTGGAGAGGGGATTTGAAAAGGGCTGCTGGCCAGGGGTTGGGGGGAGCTCCAGCGGAGGCGGGTGGGGGGGTCACGTTCAGGTGGGGAGAGCTCTAGGCTCGGCCCGTGAGCAGGTGGGGAGGGTTGCAGAAGGATTCTGGAGAGTTCTGCCGGCATTCGAAACCTGGGGCACTTAAGCATTTTTGGCCAGGCCAAAGGCGTTCTAGCTTCCCCGTTTTCCATCTGTGTGTTTGGAAGGGTTGGATGTGAAGCGCTTCCCAGCGACCACGGGGCCCCACGCTGACATTCTATCGGGCTCTCGCATGTTCTTTTTAACTAGGAAGTGGCTCTTCAGGATGTGCGAAAAGAAATAAACTTCTGCCACAAGGTGAAGCTGCCGATCGTGGGGGTCGTTGAAAATATGAGCAGCTTCGTATGCCCCAAATGCAAGGTGAGGTTTCACGGATACCTTTAACGCGCCACAATCCTTAGGCAGAGCTGCAACACTGCTTCGATGCGGTGCCGCCTTGCCCCAGTCAAAACGTCTTGCTCCCGTATCTGACGTGGGTTCCAGGCCACGGTGAAGGGCCCACCGCTGGCAAGCCACCCGCGTTCTCTGAGCTGCTCCTCGTCCCCGTTAGCTCTGCAGCCTGCACTCCATGCCGAAGCTTGTGCGCCTGAGCAGGCTGGCCGTGATCAGGGCCACCTCCTGTTCTGGCCCGACCCAACACTTGGGCAGCACTGGAGCGCCGGGTGATTAGAATTGCTCCCGGATAATTGCACCGGAGTGCCGGTTGTAATCCGCTGGTGCTTCCTCCTGGCAGCAAGATGCTCACGACTTTGGAGGAAGGGCTTGGTTTCTGTTTGCCCAGGGCCATGTGTAACGCTGCCTGCCTTTTACAGAAAGAGTCCCAGATATTCCCCCCAACCACCGGAGGCGCAGAGGCGATGTGCCGTTCCTTCAACGTGCCTTTCCTGGGGAAGGTGCCTCTGGACCCTCTCATAGGTAACGTCACCTGTCGGGGCTCTTTGTGCGTCTGCTCGTCTCGCGCTCTGTGGTGTGACCTGCTCGCAGACTTGGCACGAGACGGTGCAGTCTGGCAGGAACGGTGCCTTAACCGGCTTCGTCAGAGCGGGAAGGGAAGAGGGCCTGAGCATCCGAAAGCCTGGCATTCCTATCCTTTGGCTGGGCTTGGCTCAGCTCTTCTTTCCCTCGCCCCTTGCAGGAAAAAGCTGTGATGAGGGACACTCGTTCTTGGCCGAAGCACCCAATTCTCCAGTGACGATATCCTACCGGAATATCATCCGCAGTAAGTTCAGCTTCCTGGAACGAGCTGGCAGCAGCTCAGTTTCGTACTCTCCATATTTAAGCTACACCCAAGCGTGTCACAGCCTGGGGGGTGGGGGGGGCCTGCAGCCCTCTTGCTGTGACTCCAGGTTTCAAAAGGTTTTTCTCTAGTCTGCGTTCACATCATGCAGATACGGAGTTCCCACAGAAAGGCAGCGTGTGAATTGTTTGCATCAGATGAAGTAATAAAGCTGGCTCAGTTCTCGGGGCCGAACGGCTGTCCCGAGTCCGGGCAGCATTCACACCGCCGCTGTTCTGAATCGAGCCAGAAGACGGTGCCGGGCTGTCGCTTCTGTTCCTGTCACATCTCGTGAAGGGGTGCTGGCTTTGGGGTGCTGAGGCCGTTTGCAGAGAACAGCGTGCGTTAGTCTGCCACTGGGGGGCGCACTCCACCATGAAGAGCGCCACATGGGGCTCGTTCGCACGGGAGCCTCGTTAGCCCGGCGGACCGTGCCTGGCCTCCCAGACAAAATGGCAGCACTGCATTTCACCTCGCCGTGTCTCTCTCTGCAGAAATCCAAGATTACTGCTGCCAGCGCCACCCACGAGAAGACAGTAACACTTGAGCAGCCAGTGGGACTCGGGGGAATCATGGGGAAGCGCTGATCGCCTGATGCTAGCCTGCGCAGGAGTAATATCCAGCCTTTACCTTGCAAATAAATGTGTTTGCGTACTTAGCCCTGGCCTGAGTGGTCTGTTTAGGGTAAGGCCTGGGATGCTTGTGTCTTTCAGAGCAGACGCGGTCCTTGCCGCAAGGGGCACGGCTTCCCGGTCGCTCCAGGGTTGCCTCCGCTGGCGAAACAGACAGGCAGAGACAGGTAGGGGTGACTTTAATGAGAAATGCGCACATCTCCTTCCATGTCACTTCCCCGTGCTTGCTTCTAGCCGCTCCGGTTCTGTTCTTCAGGTGGGCCGACGGTGTTCCGTGTTGATGCCACAGGCCCCCTTTGGCTCTCGCTGCCTCTCTAGAAAGGACGCGGAACAACACAATAGTCCTCTGAGAAAGAATGAGCCCGCGAGCACGCTTCTGCGTGTGTTGCATGCAGTGGGCAGCGTTTCTCCGTCTGGGTTTCAGTTGGCGCATTTCTGCATGATGAGGCAAAGGCCCCAAGGACAAAACCCGCCCCTCACCCCGTCCCCGGCCGCTTCCCAGGGAAGCAGGTGCAGCAGTCCCTTTGCCCAGTTTACCCAAGACCAGAAAACCCACGGGGCCCCGTATCTCCTTTGCTGGCCACGTAACCAGGCCGAAGTCGGCACTGGGTCCCCCAACATGCAGTGCCACTCAGAGCGGCACAAAGGGAAAGGTGCAACCGGCCCGTGAGGGCGAGAGGCAGCCCGGCTTGCTCAGACGCCCCCGGCAGTTTGCCGAGGCTGCTCGGCCCTGCCGGCAGCGCCCACAAGCCCCGCTCGGGTTTGGTGCGGTTGGCAGAGCTGCAGCGGGAAAGGCTCTGGCCAAGGGCCCTGAGGGCTGCCGGTTGTGGAAGCGAGGAAAGGTTTCAATTCCTCCTTCGCAGCCAGCGCTGGCGGACTTCGTGCTCGGGATGAGCTGGCAGGAGGGGCGTGTTGCCGGTCATGTGCCCTCCCAGGAAGATGGCAGAGCGGTGCCTGGCTGCGCCGGTGGTGATGCCGTTGACGCCCCCGGCCTGCACACAAGGTGTGAACAAACGCCTCGCCGCGCTCAGCTGCTGACGCATCTGGTTTTTTGAAACGGAGCCCGGTTCTTGTTCGTGCGGGGATGGTATTTTCAAACGTGTCCTACCAGCCCTTGTTTCTCATTTCGCTCCTTCAGTGGTTTCGCGTGCCCATCCCCTTCAGAACGGTCTTCGGAAATTCCTCCGGCATCTCCTGCAAGATGAAGCGCTGCCTTGCGTCTTTGCCCTGGCAGTTGGCCTTGGCGGGACTGAGGCCGCCCATGAGCGAGCGGGCGGGTGGGCGGGCGGGCTTTGGCAAGGCTTGCCGATGCATTCGGCTGCCCCTCCACCTCACTGTCCTGCCTTCCTCCTGCGGAGAAGCCGCATCGCTTGATCCCTCCCTCCTCGGCACAGAAGCGTGTTGCTTTTGCTCACTCAGCACCAGCCGCTGCAGCTGTTTCAGACCATTTGTCCCTTTTTGCCCACTCATCCACCCCCCCAGCCAAGATGCAAACCTTTTCACCCCCACGAAGGCTCTAAGACTAATCCTCCTCCTGCTTTCTGGTGGAAGGCGTGCATGGTCCCCCCTTGTGTCCGACTCCAGCCAAGCAAGGCTCTGTCCAGACTCCCTGCCTCACCGGCCCCCCTTCTGGAAGTCAGCGGTGTGAGCTGCGTGGCCATGGAGGGTGCCAGGGGGCGGCAGCGAGAGTGCAAGCCAAGGTCTCCCTCAGCCTTTCGGGGAGAGCGGCAGCTCCCTGCTGTCTCCGTGCCCCTTCCTTGCTCTCAGGGTGATGGACGCTCGGGATTCCTTCCGTGGCTGAAGAAACTGCGCTCCCTTTACTGCCCTTGGCCACGGGCCCTGCCTCGCCTCTGGCGCCTGTTCCATACTTTGCCTTCCTGTTTTGTTATGACCGCCAAATGTCGAAAGTCCAGTGGATGCTGGCAGATACCGCCCGCTGCGAAAGGCATGAACTGGTTGGGACTTGAGTGAACAGGCGTGAGGGTTTCTGGAATGCTTGTGCTGGAGTGGCCCTTCCTACCTGCTGGCCGGCTGGGCAGCCCTGGAGTGGCAGGCAGAGGGCCCCACATTCCGTCCCGCCTGAGGCCCCTGGAGGGCCGCCGCTGCTGCCCGTCTGCGCGCCAGCTTGGCTGCGGGCTGGGTGGGCCACGGGCCTGATGCGGAGCCAGGCGGCTCCCTGCTCTGCAACCGGGGATCTCGGACTGGTATGGAACAGCGGCAGCCTCCCCGGCCCCTCCGCGCCTGGGACGGTGCCCGAGCAACTCACCCGCGGGAACATCTCCTGTGCCGGAAACCGCGAGGCGGCCTTGTGCCTGGCTTGAGATCCCCCGAGCTTGCAGTGGATGTAGCCGTAGAGGTTGGCGGCTTGCAGGCAGATGCCGGCTATCACAAGGGCCTGCAGCAAAAGAGCAAACGACAGCAGTGGGATCCCACTGGGTCGCTCCGCAGCCCTGGCATTCTCTCGGGCGCTTTAGCTGGGGCCCTGGAGATGCTGGAAGACCGCAAGCTGCGTGGGGTGCGGAGCACGGTCTGTGCGGGTCGTGTTCCGACTGGGGGCACTTGCGATGCCAGCCACGCTGCGCAATCCTTTCTCTAGTCTGGGCAAAAGTCTGCGAGCGTTTGCCCCCAGCAGGGTGGCCGAGCAGCTGCCAAGTGTGAAGAAGGCCTTAATCTCCATGGCCAGGGGCCTTCTTTACGCAGGGCAGAATAGCTGAGCCTCAGCCAAAGGGCAGAGGGTCTGGGCGTTGCCCTGGGGCAGCTTTCCATGATCTCTGTCTCGCAGCTTTGCAGACGAGCAAGCACGGTCTATCAGACAGACGTCAGGATCGCTGGAATCCGAGCTCCGCGTGTTTTCTCACAGCGCATTTTTAGCCTGCCTGCTCTGCCCGGATTTGATCGAGCGTGGTGAAACGCCGCCGGGGTGTTTGTGGGTGGGGAGGCGGCAGAGCCGGAAAGGAGGGGCACTGAAAGGTGAAAAGAGCGCTGAAACTTCCTCCCAGCCTCCTTGGCCGGGGGAATCAGCCTTCCTGCTAACTTCCTGCTAATCAGCCTTCCTGGAAGATTGGCCCTCAGCTGCAGGGTCTCCTATGCATCATCTCAACACACCCTTCGTGGAATGAGAGCAACATCTGCTGAACGAGATTCTCCAAGAAACGCTCCTCCTTTCCTTTGGCCCTCCTTGCTTTTGGGAGAGCACCGTTCCCGCCCTTACCAGCCACTTCAGCTTCAGCGAGAACAAGGTGCTGAAGAAGAAGAGAGTCCAGATCGCCGGGCAGATAATCAGTCCCAGCCAGAATATCCGCGCTTCCACCTCCGTCGGGGCAGCTACGTTGGGAGGGACCTGACAGAAAGAGAAAGAGATCAAGTTCAGTTCCTGTGGTGGACGGGCAACTCAATCTCTGCAAAAGAGAAAACCACAAACAATTCAACTGAAATGGGAACAAATTTAAAATACATCCAAATTCTAGAGAAATGGATTCATTTCCTCAAGCTGGCCTATCAACTTTCTTAAAATGTGGTATCCTGACAGATGCTATGTTGGTCTGAAACCTTCGGCAAAACAGTGCACCAAATTCTTCACAATGAAACGGATCAGATGGAAGGGCGCACACAATCCCTGACTGTTTGTCTGGTATCTAAATTCTGGGACTGAACAAGTCACGCCATTCGTGGCAGAGCAGTTTCAAACTGCTGCTCCATCGTGGATGTCTTGAGGCAGGGAGTACCCTAAGCTGCCTTTGTATTCAAATGCGTTCTTTCTTCCTTTTTGGGAGAACCTGCTGCCCTCTGTTGGCTTGCACTAAGCTCCAGTATAAGCCGAAACTCTGGCCGTCCACTTCCTCTGCATCTTTCATTAATTTGTAAACCCCCATTATACTTCCATAAATAAACCGCTTACATGGTGAAGATACCCAGAGGCAAGTAGGGTGATGAGGATGAGGGTCTGACAACCAAAACATTTTCCAAGAATCAGGTGTGTTGACTGGGAAAGTGTTTGCTGCTCATGAGATATTTCCGTAGCAGAAAATTGGCTAAAGAGAAGCTCACCTTCTTTGCTTCATATACCCAGTGGCTTTTCCCGTCCTCATCGATCTGGTTCCACCATCGCAAGCCCACCAGGAGCCTTCCAGTGACGTTCTAATGGCGCAAATAAAACCAGCCGACGTGTCAGACCGGGCCATGCCTTATGGATCAGCCTGAATGTCAAGTTTTATTTCTGGACTGCGGAAATGCACCAAGTCCAGACAACATGGCTGCGTCGGGAGAGCGGCCAGACCCCCTTCCTCTTCTCGCCGCAGTGGCAGAGAGCCGGGCTCTCGAGCCGGGCTCTCTGCTGGCAGCAGCGGCTGTTCGGCAGTGGGAGGTGAGCTGGGCCGTGGTACCCTCGAGCTGACTTCGCCCCGTCTAGAAGGTGCAGGACCATGCACCATGCTGAGAATGGGCACAAAGAGTTCGGCATGGCGTGTGAGGTCCCGCCCATGCACCGGTGGGCGATTTCACAAGGCTCTAATCAGCGCCTGAATTGGCTTCTTCCCTCCCTCCCTCCTCTCTTCCCTGCACCCGCCTTTCCTTTTAAGACATGCCTTTCAGGCCGAAGGCAAGCGTTATTTTACTTCTGAAGTGTGTAAGCCGCTCTGGGAACCGTTTTGACTGAAGCGAAGGCTTTAGAAACACGGCTATTCGTTGCTCTTGCACTGAGATCCCTCCATTTCCGTCCTGAGAAGAACCCAAGGCGGCTGACCAAGGTGCGTCCCCATTCGATCCTTACAGCGACCCCGTGAGTTGGGCGAGGTGGGGAGGGGTGATGGCCAGGCACCACTGGCCCGTGGACTTCGTGGCCAAGTGGGCTTGAACCTCAGCCTCCCGAGTCCCAGTCCAGAACGCTAAGCACCCCCCGTACCTCTCCTGAATCAGCAGGACCGGCCCTTTGAGCAGGAAAACGTGCGACCCACGCGGGCAGGTTCCAAGGCCGCCGCAGGCCAAGCCTGAGGAGGAGGAGGAGTGAGGCCGAGGGATGGATGGCATCCCTGGATGCTGTGTTCATTCGGTCATGCCTTCCTCCCATCAGCCTCCTGGGTGAGCAGCACACTCCGGCCCCGGGATCAGGGGAACGGAGGCTCCCCGTTCTGCCTCTGCGCGAGCGGCTGCTTGCTCCGCCCAAGAGCCATCCTCGGAATGCCGACTCGGGCAGAGGTGCAGCTGGCCTGAGCCATCAGCTTGGCCGATCACGGGGCTGCCTGCGCAAAGGCTTCACAAGACCGGCCTGGAGGCGGCCCTTGAAGACTGACCATCTTACTGTGATGGTCGAAGGTCTGGTGGATTCGTGGATGTTGCTCCAACGGAGTGAGCCAAGACTTGCTTTGTGGGTGTTCTGGCAGCAGGCCTTCCCAAGGTGGCTTTTGTGGTGTGTGAGCCTCGCACCAGGGAATTTTATGCGGCCTCATAACCCATTGCTCTTTTTTCCTTCCAAGGAAAAATGATGCAGGGAAAAACCAGTGGGTGTCCTCATGATGCCCTCACATAGCTCCCCGTAACTCGCCTCCTTCTGACACACGTGTCATTTAAAAATGAGCGGGGCTCTTGCCTTTATCCATATGCAAGCTGGACCCAGATGACTCAATCTCTTAGGTTCTTTGAACTGGGCTGCCCTCCCAGAGTTAAAAAAACCAGCGTTCCAGGAGTGACTCCCTGGGATTTTGGGGGTGTCCATGGTTCTGTGAGCAGGTCAGCTCTGGAACTGGCCACATCAGTGGACAAAGGTGGCACCGGGGGGGGGGCAGCCCAGCGAGCACGTACCTTCACGGACCAGAAGTCGAAGGAGAGGAGGAGGAGGGTGACGACGAAGCAGGCGATGAAGCTTTTGCTGAACCAGTCGCAGAACACGTAGGTCACGATGGCGCTCACACGGAAGAAGAGGTGGAAGAAGGTGGCCAGCGGGTGCCTGCGGGGAGCGGGCCGGGGGGTGAGCAGCTGCAGCAGCCCTTCCCCGGGGCAAGCCCTCAGGCCGCCCAGCTCAGGGTCGTGCTTACGAAGGGGCAGCCGCCCCAGGGCTCTGGCAGGCCTCCCCCAGATTCTCTGCGTTCTGTGTGCGGAGATGGCACAGCAGCCTCCCCCGCCGGTGGCCCCCGACTCCCGAGCCTGCAGCACCAGCCGGTGGGCCGGCGCCACAGCAGGGCGGAGGAGACCATGCAGGGGCTGCCCCTTGCAGCATCCTTAAAAGGCCCTTCCCACGACTCTGCGTCTTTCCTGCTCTGTGGGGCTGAATCGCTGCTGTTCTCCATCCCTGAAATGTTTGAAATTTCAGAAAGTGAGCAAAAAGCGTTTGGTTCCCCACCGGCCTCCTGCGTATGAAGGCTCGGGGAGCACCCGGCACTTAAGGGGAGGGGGGCCTTCTGGCACCTTGGGTGTTCAGTTTGCTTGAGAACCCTTGCGAAAGGCACCGTGAGCTAAGCCGCTGCTTGGAGTGTGCGCTGCGGTGCTGGTGGCCGCTGTAGGCTTCAGGTGTTTCATGGGCCGCCTGCAGCTTACTGGAGAACCGTTGCAGCCATTCTGCATTTTGCATGTTCTGCGCGTCGGCTCGGAGCTTTGTGGTCCGGGTTCGTGTTTTGGCGGGGAAGGCAACTCGGAGCAATCCTGTGTGTCACTGTATGGCGGTCCCAGAGCAGAGGGCGAGGCATCGAAGGGGCCTGAGCTTTGTGGCCAGAGGTGGACGTGTCCAGGTATCGGGGGGGGGGGGGGTGTCATTCCAGGTGCTTCTGTGCAAATGCCAAGAGCGCCTGAGCTACGCCGCGAGAGGCAGAGGGCCTGGTTCTAACGGAGAGGCCAGATATGCTGGGCGGGAACAGGGGGGCCGTGAGGCAGGAGCATCTTCGGATGCAGGCTGTCTGGGAAGGGCAGGACCGTCTGTGCGCAAGGAGCGCGCTTCGCGTGTCGGAGAGAGCACTTAGTGTTGAGCAGACTAGAAAAAGAGTGGCTATTTCAGGCTGTGAGTGGCTAATTAGATCTGGAATGCTAGAACCGTCTAAGAAGGTATGCGGAAGCCCACTGGAGGACGCCGCTGTAAAACCCCCAAATTCAGAATTAGGAAGACCCCAGACTTGCATTCCACACCCTGACCCATGGGGAGGAAGAGCATGGAATGGTGCTTTGATGGCTTTATGATGCGTCTAACGAAGGCTCAGAAGGACTGGCTTTGAGAAGAAGGGAAGGAGTGTGGCTGCTTCGCAAGCAGGTTAGCAAAGAACCGGCAAGCTCAGGCTGAGGCTGAGCTGCTGGGAAGGAGCAGGGGATGGGGGCAGACCCGCATCGGGGCGAGCCAGCAGGACGGAGCCTTGGCTGAGGCTCCGACGGTGCTGAAGCATGTTCCTGCTTGGTGTCTGCTTAAGAAACCCGCTCGGTCCGCATGGACATGGCTTGTGGAGAATCCTTAACGGGGTACGTGACTGAAGGGACCAACGGGGGGGCAAGGCCAAGGTGGCGGGATGGGAAGACGTGGTCAAGGTCCCGTGGCCTGTGAAGGGACACGGCCGGAGGTGTGCCTACCCAAACGCACTGCGGGGGTGGAGAGCCACTGTGCTTCCGACAGGTGAGGGGGCGGTCCAGCCACTCAAGCCCCCTCGGCGTGATGGGCACTCGCCTCCTCCTGCCCTGCCGTGCCCGTCCCCGGTTCGAGCAGGCAGAAGCACACGTCCACCCACTCGGCCTCTTGCCCTGCCCTCTTGCTCCCTTGGGTGACTGGGGACCTTTTGGGCTCCAACTGTAGGCCCGTGAACGGTTCTAGCCATTTACTTTCTGAAGTTAAACTGGCTTTTTTTTCCTGAACTGGAGACATTGTCTTATTTCTGTAAATAGGACTTGCAGTCATTTCTAAACTTGAAGCTATCTTTGCACTTCATTTGCTTACCCTTTTTAATCTCCCCTTTGGTTAACCCTTAGCTGCCATTATATTTCAGTTCTAGAACTGGGTCCAGAATTTGAATTTGAGGTCTTTGACTCAGGGCAATGTTTTCATGATGGGTTACAGAACCGAAAGCAGTGAGTGGGGATCAGCCATGATTTCTCCCAGAGGAGGTACGTCAACAGGCAGGCCCGGAGGGGGGTGTCCGACACCTGTCAACATCCTTGCTCGTTCCCCTCTCGAACCAGCTGCCTGGAGGGAGAGCCAGAACCAGGAAGAGGAGAGGCTTCCTCACACGTCACAACCTTAAACCGTGGAGGGCAGGCGGCAATTGGCCACGGCGTTTGCCATTTCTCTGGTTCAAGCCTCTAGTAGGTCTCGGTTCCACTTTAATGCTTTGGGCCCTTCTTGCATTCGATGCCCTTCCTTTCCCTAGCAACAGCAGGATGCAACTTTAAATAGGTGATCTGCAGATACCTATTTTTAAAATGTATTTATCAAAGCCTTTGGCCGTCGGGCCTGAGGCCTCCTATACTCGAGGCTGGGAGCGGAAGCCTTCTCTTTCTCACTTCCCCAAAGATCTGCAGGTTCCGTCTAGACGTATTTTCAGCAGAAATCTGCACTGGAATTTCCCTTTGCAAAATCTAATAAATTTGGACTCCATTGCAAGGAGAGCCAAAGGGGTTGCTTTTGAATTTTCTTTCCATGTTGAAATGTGGCACCCGGGCTTCGGGAAGGACCATCCTTCAACTTAAGAATTTAAAATTCGGTGACTGCAACCATTATACAATCTCCCCATCACGAGGGAACATTTTGATTGTCCTGCCAGTGCATGTAAAGGACAGCACTAGATTATTTTTTTTAAAGAACTGGTTTGATATCATCTGCAGTTTTTATCTTCAAGGCATCCTTCCTCCTCTTTTCGCTTCTTCCTGGAGCAGGGACGGCACTTCCTAAGATGACACATACCCTAAAAACAGGGCACCGAACCTCCTGCATCCTGAAGGACAATAGGAAGTTTGGAGAAGCAACACCATTTTCGAGAACTGGTCCTTTTGCCAGTGCAGAAGCGCTGCCTGGGCACTTCTCTGCCAGAGGCATTTCTCATATGCTGACAATTCCTCACAGCTGGTTGTGAAGACTTTGTGTGACTGTGATTCCTAGGTCACACCACACTTGCAGCAAGCTTTTTTTTTTTTTTTGCAGAAATGAAAAGCCGTCATTTAATAGTGAGTGCCAAAGGAAGGGCAAATTCCTCTGGTGTATTTGTTCTGCCCCACCGTGCTACCTAGAGGTTGCTTAGCAGAACCTCTTTCAGTGACGTGCGATTTCTGTGATGCAGCCGATAAACAAAATCATGCAGAAGAGCTGTGATTAATCCACAAAAGCTAAAGTCCAGTACCTGGTTATTCAGAGTGGAGCCCCATTAAACCCAATGCGACTGACTTCTGAGAAAGTCCGTGTCCGGGATTACAATGTACAATTTCATTAACCGGGCATCTGTTTGTATCAAAAACAGTCATCGCTTCCTCCCACGCGATCCCCCTGGAGCAGCGAAAGACAACCCAGGTGCTCACCTGGTGTCCTGGGACAGGGCTCCCCAGATCCCTGGCATTGACCACACCGGCTAGGGATGATGGGAGCTGTAGTCCCACACCACCAGGAGAGCACTGTTGGGAAAGGCTGCTCTTGGTGGCATTTGGCTGCCTCTTTCTCTACCTGCCGCCCCGCATTACCTGATTTTTGCTTTCCGCAAAGCCAGCTCCTCTTCGTTTCCAAAGTCGAGGGAGACATCCTCGGTGTCATCCGCTAACGCCTGGAAAAGACAAGGGCCAGCCCTGAAAGAGGCACCCCCCCTCCCCTGGGCACACGTGCAGAGCAGCCTGGGGGCCCACACCTGAGCATCCTCGCCTGCCTGCGCAAGAGACACGGCCGGGGGGTCTCCGCCTGCCTGCCTGCCTCGGCTGCTTTTTGGAACTCGGTGTCCGTGCCGGACGCCCCGGCATCGATCGGAGCAGACTCCCTGCTCTTCTCTCCACTGAGAACTAAAACACACGGGCACAGCAGCTTACCTCCCTCCAGGGCCTTATGGCTTGGGGCCCTGCAGGGCATTGGGGGCCCGCCAGTGTCCACACCCTGCATCCAGCCCTCTTCTTCTGGAGCTTGTGGGTGAGGAGGCCCCAAGAAGTCAGGTGCGGCTGGGGCATATCCAGCTGTTCCCCCCCCCCCCCGGGAGGCCTCACCTGTCCCCAGCGCACTCTCCCTTTCATGGTCACCCCACCAATTTATCCCCCCTGCTCCAGCTGCCTCCCGCCCCCTCCCTTCCTCCCAGGAGCATATGGGGCTCTCTCCATCACCCCATACAAGAGCCCAAGCCTCCTTCCATGACACAAAAAAGCAAAATGCTTCAAAGGAGGACCTTTCACTGCAAAGAGTCATGTGCTTTCTCCAGTTGGCAAAGTTCTCATGCAGAAAGCTGGGTAGTTCCCTTTTTCCAAAATAAAGCACGACCCACTGTAAACACATCAGCCGCAGAATGCCTCTAGCAAACCAGAGGCCCTGTTCCTCTTGCGGCCTGTTGCCGCGCTTTGGGCGGCAGGAATTCCCCGCTGGCACCTGCAGGCCCAGGAAGGGAAAGCAACCCTCGCATCTCCTCCCCGACACCCCCTTTTCCCCGCACCCCCAGCCCCACCCCTTCCCAGCCGCCTCATCCTTCACACAGGCATCCTGCAGCCCATAATACTCACCCCACCATTCAGGGCTCCCTCCCTCACCTGCTTCATCATCCGGCGAGTCCCTCCGCAGCGTTCGCCAGCTCTGCGGATGTGATGCTGCAGCCGCCACCCCCCCCCCCCGGGGCCTGGTCCGTTGTCATGGCGACCGCGGTCCGACTGATGCGGAGGGAGGCAGGCCGGCCAGGTTGGCCGAGGAGGCGCCCAGGTGCGAGGAGAAGCCCCAGGCTGCCATGCCGGGGGGGGGGGTCTTCTGGGGGCTCGGCGCAGGGTTTGGGACGAGCCCGTGGCTGGCAAGTGCTCGCTTCCTTTGTTTTCACAATTGCCCAAAGCCGATCCCAAAGCGACTTGCATCCTTCTGACAGCTTGCATTTGATCCCTTAAGACTCCTTGCCTGAAATTCACAATACAAAATAAGCGTGCATGAAAAAGTCTCCTTTTTTAATTAATACCCTCAACGAAAAGAGGAAACCGGCCTGCTGCGGAGCGGAAGCCTTCCCACCAGCCCAGCTTTTATTTGTGTCCCAAACAAGGGTGTCGTGTTCTTGAACTGGGGACCCGCCTCTGCCTTGTACTTCCACTCTCAGGCAAGGAATATTTATTTCAGTCTTCGCCGTTTGCCTCCTGTTTTGTGGCCAGCTCCACTTACCAGGATGTGCGCTCATCCGCACGTGCCTATGAACCCAACCAGGCTGGAGAACTAAGTGTATGAAACTCCCCAAAATCTGGCAGCCCCAAAACCCCCCTCCTGAGCCGCTGCAGTCCTTGCACTGCCGTCCAACCATCAATAAGGTGCGGCGATCTTCAGGTTTTTACACAACAGGGAGGAATTGCCCTCTGGCACTGAAACCCACATGGAATCGGCTGTGTTTATTCAAGATTTGGCACCAGATATGTCCAAATGTTTTTAAAGGTGTGGGGAGAGCTCCATTAGAGGAAGTTTTGCAAACCACAGTAAATCACATGACTTCGGAGAACTCTGATCCAGAATGCGACTAGTTCAGGACAAAGAACCCATGGAAATTGGCAGCCCTCCAGCACTGGAGAGTTTTGCCTGCCTGCTCCCAAGCGGCCCGTTTGAAAAGTAGCAATCATTAGTTGAAGCAGAGCAAGACATTTGCAGCGAGCCAGCTAGTATTTCTAACAGCTATTTTGCTGAGGTTTTTGCCGTGCTCCAAATTCATCCATCTTCCTCCACTGCTCTCTGGACCAGAAACTGCCAGTTAAACAGCTGGTTTAATGCACGCAGAGCCCTTTCTGCAGCTGGCTTATGTAGAATAAGTGAAGCGATGCTGGCTGGGGATGCTGGGCACTGCAGGAATCCTTTTTTCGAAACAAGCTCAGGATCGTGCTCCAAACGTCTTTCAGCAAAGCTGCAGGAACGGCCTTCCCGTCCCCTTCCGGAGCCTTCTGGAGAGACTCCACAGCGGTTGGAAACTGTGCCCTTCTCCTTTTAAAAATATTGTTTTAATATTTTTATGGACATCTAATATTAGCAGTTTTATCCGCAGCGCAACAATGGCAGCGAATTGAAAAGAAAAGGACGGGGAAAGCCACCGCCACCGCCTGCTCATGACTCTCATTCTTAACTGGAGACTGAAGACAGGTCTGGCAAGAAAACTCTCCTCGTCCCGCGGCACCCCGTGGGCCTTCTGCTTCGGATGTGTGTGGCGACTGCCGCGAGGACAGAGCTGGGCGGCCCAGTTGTGCTCCTGGGGGAGTGCTGGGCCCCCACAGCACTGGGCGCACGGCCACGGCTGCCCACTTGCTTGCCTCCTGGCTCAGGCTAGGGCCCAGCGCTCACCTGGGCATCTTAAGTGGCCACGGGCACGTTGCCAAGGCAGAGGGCAGAAGTCTGAGGGCAAACCTTCAAATGGAGGCTCAGTGGGGGCAAATGCTCTTACTGGCACGGGGCATGTTCTTGCGCTAATAAACGAGGGAAACTTTAAACTGAGCTCCCCAGTTTGCTCTTCTGCACGAGGCTGTCCTGCCGTTTCGCCCACATCGCAGAAGCCCCAGTGCGGCATGTGGGTCGGTCGCTTTCCGGCTTTTCCACTACGCAACCTCTAGCTGGCACTGCGGTGCAGCCAGATAGCGCAAAGACACGAATGAAGGAAGAGGTTTCTTTCTATTTTCTATGTAAATCCACTCTCCCTGCTCGCCAGAACGTTAGACATGCGGGTAAAGCTGGAGGCCGTGGCATCGTCCGAACAGCCCACCAGCACCTGCGAATAGGCAAAGGTGCAGCCCGGTAAATGTCCTGCCGGGATGCTCCAGGGGGCTTGCTGGTTGAGAGCGACCCACCCCCAGCGTGAAAGAAATATCTGCATCAGCCTCTGCGCTCTGCATGAGGAGACGGTCTGGTCCAGAGGTCCCGGGGTCCAAGACCCAGGAAGCATCCACCTGCCGTTAAGGGCCGTGCAGGCGGCATGACTCACTTTTAGCTGAACAAGCATTTAAAAAGTGGTTGAGCTCACTCAGAAGATGAATTCATACTTCAGCTTACTAAGAAAATATTGCGGATGTCTCCAAAATCCTTGGCGTGTTTGCTATGGTTTTCTTTTTTCACTTCATCTTTTTGGATGCCACAGCATGTTTTGTCTCGCAGATACATTTCATGTGCAAATCGTCCGGAGGGGTCGACGCGCTCGTGCTGCCAGAATGAATCTTTTCAAGGAGATCTTGCCAGGCGTTCGAGAAATCCTATCCGACGCGTCAGCCTCGCAGGTGGAGGTGTTGCTGAACCTGATGTGGGGAGAGGGCATCATATCTAAGGAGTACCAGCAGACGCTGCTCCACGAAGGAGACAGAGATGACTTGGCCAGAAAGATCTCCTTAACCCTTGTGGAGAAATGGGCCGTGCAGCTGAACTCTGCACCTCCGCTGCATCATTTACGGTTCTTTGGCAGCCACCGGGAAGACGCTGCGAGTGCCGTATCACTGAGGACTAGATGCTTGAGTGGTGAGCTTGCTTCATGTAATACCATCATCTGTACATTCAGCATTTTCAGTCTGTGTGGAGAGGGAGGAAACTTCGTAACACATCCATTCCTAGATCTTCGGTTCTTGGATTAGCACTTCTGAATGATGAAACTCTCAACAGAGAAGCCCAACTTCCCGTCCTTCGGCAGCCGAATCTGTGGCTGAAGGGAGCGTGGCACAGGGCGACGTGGCCGTTTGGGTGCCTTGCCCAGCCCCGGAATCATAATTTGAGGGAGGCGCTGTGCTTGGCCCCCACCCGGGTCGTGCAGAGCAGTGGGGTGGGGGGGGGTCTTTCATTTGGTTGCCCTTTGGGCTGTTTTTCTCCAAAGTGCTTACCATTGTTGCTGTTTTGTTTCTGCTTGGCTTGGAACTTTAATTAGGGTTTGGTGCTTTAATTAGGGTTCAGGGTTACTGGAGTACAACCTTTTGTTATATTGTGGGGTCCTTTGGCACCAGAGTCGTTGGGTGAATGAATAAATCCCCCAAGAGGAAACTCGAGGGAGATGACTATCGGCTCCTGGGTGCCATCGCAAGTGAGTTCCGTGTTTGTGCGTTGAGAGGGCCCCGATCCCAGGGTGAAACGCCGTGCCTGCCGCTGCCTCTGAGCTCTGCGGAGGAGAGTCGGGACAGGAGTCTGACCGGGAGCAGCTGCTTGGCAGTTCCTCAAGGAAACGCTCGGCCGAGTCAGAGGAGTTCCCCCAACTCCCATGCAGACTCGTCCCGTGTGACGGCTCTCCCTCGCCGTGCGTGGCGGCATCGCATCGCAGTGGAGCGCACAGCGCGGTGCTGCCCCCGAGGCCTCCGGCCAGACTTGGACTGCAACCGGCCAAAGCCTCCGCTGGCTTTGTCCCGGTCCACCCAAGCCAAAGACCTCGTAGCTCCAGATCTGCTATCTGCTTCTGCAAGAACCGGAGGCAGCGCAAGGGCTGATGGGCGTCCGCCCCAAGCGCCAGCCTCTCACCCAAGGAGGGCGCCTCTCCTTGGCGCCCCGCCTGGCCTGCTTGGCGTGCCAGGGGTCCTTGGCTCCACGGGATTGCGGGCGGAGGGGCCGTGGCATCCGGGGCGCCCTTGCTCGGGGCAGAAACGGGCTTCCACGCCTGGAGTGGTGTCTGCACCGTCCCGGCTCCTCGAAGCCTGAGGGCAAGGCCTTGACACAAGCAGGCACGCTTCCCCTTGGCGTGAAGGTGAGCAGAAGGAAGGGGCCGGTACGGCACAGCCAATTGAATGGAGCAGCTGGAAGGGGCGCGCGGGGCCAGGAGCAAGCGCCGGTGCTGCCAGTGCATTCAGACAGGCCTCCTGCTCCGCACCGGGTGCGTTTTCAGTACACGCTTCAAGGGGCAAAGTGAGGGGGCCTTGCAGGAGGTCTTGCGGCGATCCGGCTAGCCTGAGCAGCCACAGGATGGTTGCTCGGGGTTTGTTTTCTGGGCCCAGGGTCTGCAGAGCCACCTCCCACAGCCTGAAGCCGCCAGATGTTTCCAGCACATCCGGAGGCCCCAGCTGCTGACAAGCGCTCTCCGGAGGCCAAGATTAATTCTCTCCGGGGGGAACGTGCACGGGGGGCCCCCAGCCAATGTGAGGCGTGCTGCTGGAGGGGGGCACGCGGGCACTTGCCCGCTCCTGTGTATTCTAGGGGAATTCCAGGGGCCGCTCTGCTGCTGCCTGGCGAGTGCCCGCCTGCTTTGGACCCAAGTGTGTGACTCGGAAAGTGAAACCAGCGGAGGGGCGGCCAGGTTTCACTTCTGGCACAAGCCGCGTGGCAGTGGGGCGAGATCAGCCCGCTCGTGTTCTGCGGGATGCTTCTTCCCTGGGGTGGGCGTGTGGGGCTCTGGCCAGGACGATGGGGAGCGGGCAGCTTTGGAAGGCTTTGCCGGGCACCCGGAGGACCTGGTGACTCAGCAGGTGGCGGCCGGTGAAGCGAGCGCAAAGGCAGGGGAAGGCGAGGCGTTGCTGGGCTTTGCTCCTGGCTCCGGTTAGCGCTGTGATCGTTCCTCGGGCAACAGGGAATTTCCTCTCCCCTCTCCTCACTCCCCGGGATTCCCCAGGGCTGCACCTGCCTCCGCCCTGCCCTCAAATGGGCACCGGCTGCATCGAGGGTTTCCTGCCGGCGTCAGGATGGCTTGCGGCCGCGAACGCTGCATCCTGCAGATCGCAGGGGAGTCTCAGCACGCCGCCCAAGGTCAGTTCTCTCCCCGCTCACCCTGCTGGGCTCTCCTTTGGCACGCTCCCCATTTCCCCCCTGCCCGCTCTCTCTGGGGCACGCTCCCTGCTTTCCCCCTGCCCGTTTCTCCCCGATCCCCACTCCTGCGGGGCAGGCCGCCCGCCTGCCGCCCATGTGGGCATGTCCGGGCCGTGCTGCGCTCGCGCCATTCCTGTCCCCGCTCCCACTCCTGCCCGTCTAGGCAGTGCAGCCTTCCTGGAAGTGTTTGAGCCGCAGCTTGTTGGCATCCCCAGAAGCCGGCAGGGAGGGTGGGGGTGGCGGCCCCACACGCCTAGAAGGGGCCTAGAAGCCCCGCATGCCTGTTTCGCCGTTTGGACCGGACCCTGGTCAGCTGCTGCCTGTTCGAGCCCGTTTTGCCCCGGGGAGAAGGCGAGTGTCGTGAGAGCCAGTGCGGTTACGAGGGTGGGACTGGGGGTCGGGCAGCCCGAGTTCAAGCCCCCACTCAGCCGGGGGGTCAACGGGGTGATCTGGGGCCAGGCACCGGCTTTCCACCAGCCTCCCTCACAGGGTGCTGGTTGTGAGGATAAGAGTGAGGACGAGGAGGACGGTGTGAGCTGCTCTGAGCCCTTTGCAAGAGAAACGGTGGGATATAAATCTAATAAAGGGCGTGCGATGCCCGAGACTTTGCTCTATTTCCTCCCTAGACTCTAGAAATTAATCTCCCAGCGGGGACAGGAGGCATTTGCCGTCTGCCGGCGCCAGTGTCGGTTGCTCAGTTTGTTGTCCTTCCGCCTTCGGCTCCCGCACTGCCCCGCGTCTGTCATGGGCGCGGGGGCAAGCGCTCATTGCCCCCGGGGCGCCTGCAGGGAAAGGGGTGCATGGGCTGCGGCGGCAGGGAATCCACCCCGGGCCGGGGCCGGGGCCGGGTGCCCGTTCTCCCGTGCATGCTCATTCTGCATTCAAATTCCACATGGGTGCAGGGGAATGGAGCCCCCCCTCGCCGAGGGAAATGCCTTTTCAAGCAGGAGGTGCAAGGCTAAAACCGTGGCTAAAATCGTGGGGATTGGGGTGGGGGCTGTGAGGCTGGGCAAGCCCCCAATCTCCCCCACTGGGGGGCTCGAGCCCCCCACTGCTGCTGGACCCCCCCCCCCCGGCAGCAGCGGGTGGCTCGGCTGACAGTAAGCCGCCGAGCCTTCCTGCAACACCATGCAAGTGGCAGGACCGAAACCTCCCTGCAGAGACACTGAGCACATCTGGCCGAGGCAGGCGCAGGGGGTGCTGGGGGAGCTGCGGCTGGCGTGGCCCTGGAGGGGCATTCCGGAGCCCACCGCTGCGTTCCAGTTTTTACTCGCCGTTAAGCGCCCCGGCCCCTCTCGCAGTGCTTCAAAGCCCTCTGTCTCTCGGCGGCGGCTTGTCAGCTTCGTCCCCCTCATTCAGTCACGCAGTTCAGCGCGTTCAAGATTTAGTTTTTGGCTCCTCCGTGCTCATCCTCTGCACCCAGGCCGCGCGCTAAATCCAGAAGCCCCTCCTGCCTCCCAGCACCCTTGGCCTCCGAAAAGCAGCCGCAGAACACCCCACGCCCGCCGGAGGAAGAAGCCAGAGCAGGACCTGGAAGTGGCCTGCAGTTTGCTCTTGTCATGAGATTATTCCCCTGCCCTGCCTTCTGAAGGGGCTATTTCCACTCCCCACCCGCTGGTGGCAGCCATCTGACGAGCCCGCGAGAAAGAGGCAGGTTGCGGAAGAGCCACAAGCCCAGGATTGCTCAGTGGACGTCACAACTGCACCGCGAAGGCGGATCGACTCACTGAAGCACGTGGAGCAGACCACCTCCCCTCCGCCAGCCCCAGGGGGGCCCTTCTCCTTGCATCTGCCACCTGTGAGGGCAGTCAGCCAGGTGGGCGACTGCAGGTGGCCCACACCACTGGAACAAGGTGCCGCAGGTGGCCCGGCATGCCCTTCAGGAGGCCAAGGGGACCTATTCAAGCATATCTCGAAAACTCTGCCCTTCCTTGAAGGGTTAATCTTCCTCCTGATTCTTGTTTGCTGGTTTCACTTTTACTGCATTGAACGTCTCTATTGCTGTCATGCAGCAACCGTGAGGGAAGCCAGGAAAGTCTTAACCGTGAGAAATGAATGGATCGTGTCCTTTCCCGTGCTTCGTGCCTGACTCATGCGACTGTGTTGTGTCGCTTTCTGCAAAGTAGGGCGGCATTGTTCATGCGCTTTTGCAGACGAGGGGGCGTGGGCCCACATGGCTCCCTTGGGCATGGCTGGGGCCGCTTCGCCAAAGCCGCTGGGCTCGCTTCCTGGTGTGGTCACCAGGCCCTCTGCCTCTCCAGGCCCTCCTTTTATCAGCTTCCGATTCGCCTGTGAGGCACAGCAGAGCCCCCGCCTCCAGCACGCTCTTCCATCCAGAGCACCTGTGGACACCCAGCTGGCACTTGCAGGGCAGCTGGCTCCTCTCCAGCCAGCTTATCAGTTTATGTAGAAAACGGGAGTGGCTTTAGTGCTTGGTAGCTCCCAGCCTCACCTCTGCCTCGTGATGGGGTTTCAGTTTCCCGTTGCTCCACAATTTGCAGCTGCTCCCCCCAACTGTAAATCGGAGCGTAAGGCCGCATGTACGCAGCAAAGCAGACTGCATCAGAAGGCTACGGTAAAGGTCTCCAGACTCGCTCTGTGCATGCTCAGAAAGAGGAAAGGCCTACAATTCCCAGCGTGCTCCCAGAGTTGCATGGAGCTGCATGCAGCTTGATCAGTCTTCTAGTCAAGCATCGGATCAAAAGAGCAGGCCCATCGAAGAGCGTCCAGCATTCCTGCCATCTGGCCCACATGCAGCAGGAACCTCCCTGAGGGAGGAGCTGACTCCTTTTGGCTGCAATGAAGGAAAGGGATTCTCCTAATAGCTGCTAATCGAATGCCTCCTGCTGTCCTCCTCTTTCAAATCACAACACCAGCCCAGCTTGCCAGTTTAACATAATAAAAGCAGAAGTTAGAAGCCTCTTGCTCTGATCTTGGAAGGAGAAGAGCAGAGAAGATGAGCTCTCGACAGAGAGGAGGCAGCAGTGGCATGAAAACCAGCTGGGTTGCAGAAGGAGGACTGAGAGGTGGGTCTCCTCACCGCCCCTGCATCTCGCTGCGCCTTTTCCTACTAGAGCAGCTTTCTTCAGTCTAGAGGCCCTCCCGATCCGTTGGACTACAACTCCCATAATCCTCCTCCGACCCTCTCCCGTTCGTTGAGGGTTGGATGAAGGCTGCACGGTGGTGCCGCCAACCTGGGTACATCTGGCGGGGGCAGGCTGAGGGAGCTGCTCGGGACTACGGATGTGTGAATTGCCACCCTGCAAGTCCGTGTCACCTCGGGCCTCTTCGGAGCAGCTGTGTTCGCGGTGTGGGTGGCCAGAACCTGGCCCCTGGTCCTCATTTCCATTGCTCCAGGAATGGGTTAGCCCGCTTTTCAGAAGTTTTCCAAGTGGCTAATAGATACCAGGATGGGGACCCAAAGGTGGGCGCCCAAGGACGTTGAGACGTAGGTGTCATGACCACGGGAGGCCAGGTGAGGCACCAGTGGCTGAATCGGGGCCCTGGGGGTGTCGGAGGCCCCCGCTGACCTCTCCCTCGTGGGAGCCGCTTTGCTGGCCCGCTCTTGCCGCGGTGCTCATCCGTGCCTTCACCCTTGCCGATAAATTTCCGGCTTCAACCGAAGCAGGACGAACATGGCAGCTGCAGCCCCCCTCACCGCACAGGAAAGTAGGACGAGAATGACATGGCTGCAAAACCCACATCCTCATTCCAGGCGCCCACAGGATGGCATAAAGATTTCCAAGTCCCACAAGCCAAAGCAACGTGTCTTTCCAGTGGCTCTTGCTGCCCCCTCTCCCCCTCTCTAGGTATAAACACCTTTTTTCCTTTTTCAGTGGGGTGGCGGGATTCTCGCTTGTCCTTTGAGGTTGTAGATACCTTAATTAACTCGAGCTGAACCCCAAAAAGTCAAGGGTTTGCTTCTGAGCCTATTCATCGCATGCCTTGTTTATGAACATTTATATATACATTTTCATGGCAATCCCATATCAAAATGACAGCTTTCTCGTCCTCTTTTCTGTCATCCGAATGCGGGTCTGCGGTTTAACGTGCCTTTAGCATTGCTGGTGTGAAAAAGGCAGGGATTTCTGGCGCTCCGAGCTGCGCCTTACTCTCCAGGGCACGGGGAGGGTCCCGCTTCCCCCATTTCTTACCTTCGGCAGGTTTTGAGGGTGGCTTAGTAGACTGGTGTCGATCCTTCGCATGGGGAGGCGTCATATCTTGGAGAACTAAGTGGTGTGGGGGATGATTTTGATGCAGGGGTGTTCACTTGGAGAAACGGGGGGCCCGCGTGCCCGCTGCGGGTCTCTCTCGGCTCGGGATTAGGTCTCTGATGTGCTGAACCAGGCCCACAAGGGGCCCACGCGCTTAGCGCCTCGTGATCGGGCGCTCCAAGGCGGATGCGGAGCCCTGCCTGAGACACGGGCCGGGTGCCGAGACGCCCAGTGAGGCGAAGAGCAACCCGGCGCCCCTCCTCGTTCCGTGCAGGAAAAATGACCGGGCGGCATTGTAATTTTACTCCAGGCCTCCTGGTGGGAGCGACCCCCATTGTCTGGAGGGTCGGGGGTGGGCCAGGAGTGCAGGCGCTGCGTCCCCCGCAGGTTGCCCCCCGTAGCATCGGCCGCCTGATGCAGCGGCCTCAGCCTGCCTCTTGCAACAGGCAGCCCCCGAGGAAGCCGCCCCCTTGCCTTTGCCCTTCAAGCCAACAGCCACGGGGATTGCACCCCCGCTCTTGAGACGTCTTCCAGCCGCACCTGGTCAATTTACCTGAGCGTGCGTGGCCACGGCTGCCACGAGGTCAGGGCTTGGGTCCTTGACCCCACCCGCAGCGGGGCCACCGTCAGCCCAGGCAGGGGCCTGCTGGCAGCCAGAGGGAAGGCACCCCCACGGCATGGCCAGTGGCAACCGGCAACCGGTTCCAGGCTCACGGTGCGGACACTCGAAGCTGGCCAGATCTTGGGTGGAGAGGTGGGGTTCCTTCAGTCAGCGCACCGGGCAGAACGAAAAAGGCCGGTGCAGTGCCAGTGCCTCTGCCTTCCACGTCTTTGGCTGCTGGTTCCCAGGCCCATCTTCCACGGTCGCTGTATCCGATGCAGCACCTCAGGTCTATTCAAGGCGGAAGGGCTTCCGCCTCCTTTGGGATCCGTGCTACGAGTGGACAAGCCAAGAGGACCAGTTTGTGGAACAGGAACGGGAGGCGCTGGAGCTGGAGGGGAAGGGAGACGCAGGCAGGCAGGGGATGAGTGGGCGGAACGGTGTGCCTTGCTTTGGTTTTTTGACAATGAAAACGTCGCCTTCGGCGTGCGGGGCGCGTTCTGGGCCGGATCCTCCTCGGCAGCTGTTTCCAGGGCTGCAGTCCAGCGGCCGGCATGGCTGAAGCCACAGGGCTGAGAACATCTTTCGAGGGGATGACCGGGACAGAGCACAGGCCTTCTTGGTTCTTTTACATTTCTCCCCAAAGCGGAAACGCCTCTCGAAGTAATGCTCACGGGCTGCGGTACTGAAAACGATGGCGGCAGCCCAGATGGTCTCAAGCCAGACTCAGGCCGCGCCTCTCGCAGCTGCCCGTCCGCTTTGGCCCCTTTCTCGTGCGGCGCGAAAACGTCTTTGCTTCCTTTGACCCTGTCTCAGAGTGCGCCATGGATGCTGGGAAGAGCTGCCCGGAGCTGCTGAAGAGCGACCTGGACCCTTCCGTCCTCTTGGAGCAAATCGGAGAGGCCGCCGCGCTCGCCACAGGTGCCTATCATGGTGGAAGGCCTCTTCCACTTGCGCTTGGCAGGGACGGGCGGGGTGGCTCCCGGGCAGCGTCCCGCCTGCCCCAGCGGGCGATGGGGTGGACGCAGCTGCTCGGCACTCGCCGGCCCAAGGCGGCCCGCTTCTCCTGCCGGACTGCCGAGGGTGGCAGGTGGCCCAGGAGAGGGCGAGCCCTTGGGGCGGGATTTGAGCGGGGGACCAGGCGCCTCCGCTGGCCCCCATCTCGCGCCTGCCGCTTGCTGGCCCGTGCCTGGGCCCCCCGCCCGCTCTGTGGGACTGTTTTTTCCCCCACGGGAAAAGTAGGGAGACAAGAAAGGGCTGCACGGGAGGGTCTCGTAGGGGCCGGGGCCAGCCAGGGGGCGCTGCCACCCGAGGCCCTGGTCTGGCACGTGCCGCAGCCGTGCCCCAAAAGTGGGGACCGTTCCACAGAGCAGAGTCTCCGCGCCCCCTTCCGTGGGGGCCGAGCGTGCCGGAAGGACAGGCGGCTGCGGCGTTTGCGCTGACATGCCTGGCTGCACGTGTGTACAGGCGGCGTGGGGAGGGGTGCTGTTTTGGAAGCGGGACAGGAAGAGGCTGGGTGGAGGAGGGTCTGCGCATCGGCAGCCAAGCAGATGGGCAGCCCGTGGCGCTCTTCTGTTTCCCCCCGGTGGTTTCCTCCCTTCCGCCCCCGGCCCAGGCACGAGCAGCCACGTGGCCCCCGCCCCCTCCCCGTGCAAGCGGCGCCCGGTCCCGCTGCTTTCCCTGGGGCCGGGCAGAAGGACCCCGGTGCGGATCCAGCCAGGCCCAGAGCGACGGATGGAGGCCAGTGCTCTCAAGCGCCACTGGGGGCCCCAGGAGCGTGCCGGGATGCGAAGTGGAGGTGTTTGTCTCACCAGCCCACGGGGGGGCCTCTCAGGGGGCTGTTCTTGACGGACTCTACACGGCTTTCCCACGGGGAGCCTCCGCTGTATCCTGCTAGTGCTCACAGGGAGGTGTTTGAACCCATGGCACCTTCTTCCTTAAAGCCCCCCCCCCCCCCCCAAGATCCCTGTGCTTGGCATCATGGTGAGCTCTGGGCTTCCCACACAGTCACCTTCTGCCTTTTTCCTGGGGTGACCCAGCACCGCGGGCCCCTCCCGCCCCCAGAGAGAGTCCTGGGGCGCAGTCTTCGCCAGCGGTGGCTCTGGGCAGGGCATTCGCTCGGGGACTGGGGCAAAGCGTGACGGAGCGTCCTTTGGCCCTCGGCGGGGGCCCTGAAACTTCTGCACCCCTGCAAACCATGGGGGCCCTGAAGGAACGAAGCCGCCGCTTCAGCCCCCCGTCTCCTTCCCTCTAGAGCACACGGCCACCCTGATCAGCGAGGACGCGGACGTCTTTTACACCGTGGAAAGCGATGAGAGCGGACAGGAGATCTGCCACTGGTCGGATATGGGGGAGGCGTATGACAAAATCGGTGGGTGGCTTGGACCCCAGGATGGTTCAGCGACGGGCTCAGGCCCTGCGGGATCCGCGTAAACCTTTGCTGGGAAAGGCTGCACAGAGGCGCCTTTGTGACGGTTCATCCGAGCCGGGCTCCCCTTTGTTCCCTGCGAGGCTGCGCCAGTGCCTTGTTTCTCAGCCGGCTTTTCCGCCCGGGCAACTGAGGCACCGGAAGGGCAGCCTGAGCATGAAGCCCCTGGCGGTCGCGCCGAACAGCGTCGAAGCACATGGGGCCACAGGAGCGACGCTTGTCGGGGGAGCGGCTCCGAGGCCACGGACGGGGCCCGATCCCTTGAGCGAGTGGCCCCGCTCCTGTGCCGGAAGGACCCCTGCCGCCGGTTCTCACGCTGCCCTCCCTCCCGCCCTTTCTCTCTAGCTGTCCTGGCCGAATACGTACTGGAGGACCAGCAGGAGAAGCCCGTGGAAGAGTTTTTTGGTAAGCTCCAGGCCCAGGGTGGAACTGGGAGCCCTGCGCCAGGCGGGGAGGGTCGGGGGCAAGAGAGCGGCTGGGCAGATCGGACGACTCCGTTTCTTCTCCGGCCTTCGGGGGCTCTTTCACTTTGCAGCTGGAAGCGCCTTGCAGACAGAGACAGCCCTGGCTGGTCTTGTTGTTTTGGTGCTGTTACGCTGCAAATCTGTACTTTCGATTACGCTCGAAAAATAAGAAACGCAGCACAACACGCTGGCGGGGGCTGTCGCGTCCGCTTCCGACACAGGTCTGCCTGTCGGAGAGGAGGCTGCACCCTTTGGATGGCGGCCTCCTCCGGCCCCCGCTCGAGCAAGGCTTGCTTCACCTCCGGGGGGTCTCTGCCGTCTTTTTGCAGGCCCATGTTTAGGTCCAGAAATTAACGCCTCTCTCTCCTTCCCCTTTTTGCGAACAACCAAAAAGACACCCTCGCTCCCGCGGAGGAGGCTGCTGGATGCACAGAAGGCTGCCCAGAGGCAAAGAGGCGGTGTAAGTAAAGGGCCGGGGCTTGTGCTCCCAGAGAGGTCGTGGCCATCCGGCCGGTGACCCGTTTTCTGTCAAATACTTGGACATCTTCGCACCAGAAACCGGGGCCTCGGGCCGGGAGTCAGCACAGCCGGGAAGCCTTCCGTGAGGGAGGCCAGGACTGTGCAGGGTCCGGCCGCTGTTCAAATGCCCGGCCCGTGACCTTGCTCGCCTTCCTTTTCTCCGCAGGCAGCTGCTCCGATTCCCCGGAGCCCAAGCGCAGAAAGCTCGGTGAGTGGGCCCGCGCGGCTAGTCGCCCTGCAGGCCGGATCCCTCCTGGGCTACCTGCTACAAGAGAGCAGGCTAGGCGGCTTCTCTCACAACGAGGGCACCCCAAATCCGCTCTAGCACAGCTCTTCTCCTTTATCCTCGCATCTTTCTCTTTCCTAACGAGATGGCTGGTCTCTTCCTGCACTTGGGGTGAAACGAGTCTCCGACTTTCCCTTTTACATCCCTTTGCGCTTTTCACTTCCTCAAGGGGGGGAAGTTTGTAGAACGACCTTATCCTGGGACGGTATTTATGCTGCACCTGCTTCCCAGTCTAGCCAGGGGCTTCAGGGCGCTGAGCTACTCGGCAGTGTGGCAAAAAGAGGCCATGAAATTATTTTCTTGTGGGGAGAGAATATTGGAGTGTCACGATTCTTCTTGTCATGTATTTTACTTATTTTAAGAAGTCTATATTGCTGCTTCACCCGAGGGCTGGGCGTCGGGGGATTCCCAGTTGAGGTGAAAATAAAATATTTGGTTCAAGAGAAAAAAGCAGCATGAACCAAGCAGGGTGCCACAAAAGCTTTTTAAGGGTTCAGTCTTCAGTGTAGACAGGGGAGAGAATTGGACCTCTCCCGGGATGCTCCAGCCAGCTGCGCAGGGAGTTTCGGGGCTTTTTTCTGTCTAAACTTGCCCTGGATTGTACCCTAAACCAGCTGAAGCATCTAAAGTTCAAATGCTTGGTCTTAAAAAGAGATTTTAGCCTAGTACCTGAAAGAAGCCGAGCCGACGCCTGGCCCACCCCCCATTGGAGGGAGGGTCTTCCAGGGTCGGGGCTGGCTAGTTGAAAATGTCCCAGTGAGTCCTCCCTGCGGAGTAAGGAAGGATCCCACCAGAGGGCTTTTCTCCAGACCTTGCCCAAGTGGAGGGGGGAGCCACTAGCTTTGTTCTTTGAGCCATCGTTCCTCCAGGCGGGGGCCCGGAGGCCGCCTGCTCCGGCTCCGGCTCCGGCTCCGGCGTCAACGCCTGGCGTCACGTGCCGCCCGTCTCTCCCGTCGCCTCCTGCAGCGCATCCCCCGGCCCTGTGCATCCTGAACGGCGGGTCCGTGGCCCTGGTGCTGGAGGGCTGCCCCGAAGACGCTGACGCTCACCCCAACCTGCACGTGGAACTCTCCGTGACCACCGTCAGTCCTGTGGGAAGGCCCACGAAGGCGTTCGGTAGGCAAGGGCGTGCCAGGAAGGGCCCCGCTTCGGGGCGGCCCCGTGCCCACAGCTCCTCCGGGCCCCGTGTGCCACGGCTGTGGAGCCCGATGGCGTCCCGTGGGGGTGCCTGAGAAAGGCGGGGCGCCCCAAGACGAGACACAGCTGGAGAGCAGCCCCTCTCTCTGCTCCCCCCTCCTGTCCAGGGCCCCCTCCCGGGCTTTACCTGGAGTACCGTCTCCCTGTCGTGGAAGATATTCAGGTGATTGTGGCCTTTGAGCCTGCCGCCGAGCCCCCGAACTTGCCCGAAGAGCCCGGAGCGGTCTGGCCCAGCCTCTGTCCAGGTGAGTGTCCGGCGTCCCGTCCCGCTGTGGACGCCCTCGACCCTGCGTCCGTGTCCGGGAGTCGATCTCACTGTGGTCGAGGGGGCTTGTTCCCCAGTGAGGATGTGCAGGCGAGCGTGCTCAGCCCGGGCGGTTCCGGAGCGGGACCATTTGGGGCTTCATCCTGGCCTTGCAGAGGCGCCGCAGGGCAGCCGTACTGGCATGGGGGCTTTTGCCGCCTGCCCCCGGCGCATCCTCGACCCGGGCCTTTCGCAGAACTCCCCCCGCCCAGCAGCAGGGGCCACGGGGGGCCGGGGGCAGGGGACCCCTTTGGCATGGGCCGGCGTGGGGGGAGGCGTTGCTGCTGTTCAAGAGAAACCCGCAAGCGCACACACGTGCACAAACCCGCACGGACATCTCTCCTAGAATGTTTTTGGAAGAATCTTTTCGCCCCGGAGGAGTTTCAGCCCCGCTTTGTCCAGGCCGCTACCGCCCCCTGGTGCTTCGCTGCTGCGACTGCACGGCGGCTTGTCCTGGGAGCCAGTCGGGATGGGACCGCTGGCCGGGTGGGTTCTGGGCCAGGCCAGGCGGGGTCTTCCAGCCGCCCCCCTTGAGCGGGACCCCGCAAACCGCCGCACTTCGCCCGTCGCGGCCATCGTTGGGTTCGAGGCGGGCTTGCCAGATCGCAGCGTCCAGGATGGGAGGCAGCAGTGGCTCCCCCAGACGCCGGCCTGCAGGGCGGATGGTGGCGAGGGGGCCAGGCGGACGGGGCCAGCGCCCGGGCGTCGATGCCACCGCCCCCCGGAGCTGGCACTGCCTGCGCAGATGGGCAGTGGCTTCCTGGTGGGATCCTTTCCCGGCCGCCTCCACCACGCGGAGATGCCCCTGCGGAGCGAACACGGGCCCTTCCGCAAAGCAGGCGGCGGCTGCCCTGCCTGGACGCCCTCTGCCCCTCCCGGGGGCGCCCCCACTCACCGCTGGGGGCGGGCGCACAGGGCTGCTCTCTTTCAGCGCTGCGCTTCTCTCTCCGCAGGCGAAGAAGCCCCCGGCAAAGAGGGCCAGCCCGTCTGTTCTCAGCCGGCTTGCAAGAGACTCGGTGAGTGGCGATGCTCTTTAAAGGCCCACTTCTTGGTGAGGACTAGAATGATGCTCAGAGCTTCTGCAGAAAGAGGCAGGGCGCCTCCTAGCAGCCTCGGTAGGCTTCAGGGCTGTACCACCCGGACCGGCTTTCTCCCTGCCCTGGGTTCGCAGCTGCGGATCGGTCCCTTTCCAGCCCTGCTCCGGTCTCCTGGGATTAAACAGCATGTTAGCAAAGCTGCCACAGCAACCCGGGCCGGTGCAAACCCAGGAAGCGCCCCAAGTCCCCCGGGCAGCAGCCCAAGCCACGGCTAGCCCAGCCCATCAGCCCTGCCCGGGGCTCCTTCGCGCTCCCCACCCCGCACCCCTTCCTCGCTTCCTTGTGTGTTGATCAGGCAGGCAAGATTTGCTTTGCTTTGCTTTGCTTCGCTTCGCCCAGTGAGCCTTTTGGGTTGCACAGCAGGACACCAACACTTTAAATGAACAAACAAAGCCTTGCGATAAGGAGCAAATACAGAGCCCTGCCCCAAGGAGCTTGCAATCTGGAGCCTGCCGGCAGGAGACAGCAGGGAGAGGAGGGCCTCGCCGCAGCGTGCGTGTCGGCTGCAGGCGGAGCCGCGGGACTCGCTCTCCGGGAAGCGGCTCCGGGACCGGACACGCTGCAGAGCCGACGGCGCCACCGCATGACCCTGTGGGACGGTGCCCCCCTGCCTCAACCACATGGGAATTCCGTGGGGCCCGAGCAAGGAGGAGGGCCTCCCGTGCTTTCTGCAGGAAAGCCGGGGTTCTGCACCCGTGCGCCTTCCTTACCCGCCCCGCCTGGGGCTCCCCCCTCTCTTCCAGAGTCCGTGGACGCCTTTTGCACGCGGCTCAGGCGCCACGTCCGGGCCTCGTGCGGCACGGTGCCCGAGGCGCGAGGGCTGCCCCTGGACCGCCTCTACGTGGAGGGCGAGCTGGTGCAGTGCCCCCCGGAGGGCTGGAGCGGCAGGAGCACCGGCGAGCCGGAGGAGAGGGCGAGGGCCGCCGTGGGGCACGGCCAGCTGCTCCGGGCGCCGGGCCGGAGCAGCCCGGCCAGCAGGGTGGCCGTGCTCCTGGGCCGGGCGGGCCTGGGGAAGAGCCTGCTGGCCCAGAAGATCTGCCTGGACTGGGCGGTCGGCAAGCTGCCGCAGTTCGACTTCGCCTTCCGGTTCGACTGCCGGGCGCTGAGCCTGCTCCGCGGCGGCGGCTGCCCCGGCCTCGGGCAGCTGCTGGGGCTCGCCGCAGGGCTCGGGGAGGTCCCCGAGGAGGTCGTGGGCCACGTCTCGCGGAACCCGGGCAAGGCGCTCCTGGTTTTCGACAGCCTCGAGGAGCTGCTGGAGCAGGACGGCCTCCCGCCGGGTGCGGACGGCCCGGCCCGCAGGGAGCCCTGCGGCGGCGTCAGAGCGATGGTGGCCGGCCTCTTCCAGAAGAAGCTGCTGGCCGGCTGCACGCTGCTGGCCACGGCCCGGCCCCGGGACAAGCTGCACCAGTATGTGCCCCGGGTGGACACCCTCCTGGAGACGCCGGGCTTTTCCGTGCCGCAGGCGGAGTCCTTCCTCGCTCGCTATTTCGAGGGATGCCCCGGGGGCAGCGAGGCCGCGAGCTCGATCAGAAACTCTCCGTACCTGTTCAGCCACTGCCACAACCCTGAGCTCTGCCGCTTCCTCTGCGAGTCGGCCTCCGCGGTGGGGGCTGAGCAGCTGCCCCCCACCCTCACCGGCCTCTTTGCGAAGTCCCTGCTCCGGAAACTGGCCCGCCTGGCCGAGAAGGAGGCCACCGCCACAGGGCACCTGCACATCCGCGCACTGGCTCAGGTGGCCTGGACCCTGGGGCAGGCCCAGCAGAACGCATTCCTGGGCGAGCGCTTCCCTTCGGCGGAGGTGGAGGCGTTTGCCCTGCAGGCCGGGCTCGTGGCCCCGCTGGCCCTGCCCAGAAGTGCCGGCGGCGGGGAGGAGGCGTGTGGGTACGTGTTCTCCAGCTTCGTGGCCCAGAACTTCTTGGTGGCGCTGCACCTGGTGCTGGCCAAGGAGGTCAAGGACAAAGGCCTCACCAAGCACCTCCACCTGCTCTCCAAGTCCAGGAAGTTTCTCTCCTCCTGGGACTTGGTCCCTCGCTTCCTGTCCGGCTTGCTCTTCCTCGAGGACGGTCCCAGCTGCGCTCTCCTCTTCGGGGAGGACATGGAGGTGGACACGGAGAAGATGGTTGCCAAGAAGCAGAAAAGCCTGCTGAAATACTTCCGGAAACTCTCGCTGAAATCCCTCAGTCCAGAGAAGCTGCTGGAGCTCCTCCACTGCATCCACGAAACGGAGAACCCATACCTGCTGCAGCACCTGGCGCTGGAGCTCGGCCCAGACCTCTCTTTCCTGGGCTTCCCCCTCACGCCCGCCGACGTCCACGTGCTGCACTCCGCCGTCAGACGGGCCACCAAGGCCTTCACCTTGGACCTGCGCGGGAGCTGCATCGACACCGAGGGCCTGAGGCGGCTGCTCTGCTTGAGGAACGTGGCCGCGTTCAGGTGCGCTGGGCTCCAGCCAGGCGCTGGGCCCCTTTGGGGCAGGAAGCCGGCCGGCCAGTGGCCCGAGGGGCAGAGGCAGGCGCCGGGCCAAGACGGGAGGAGCGCGGGCAGCACTCGAGTCCAGGCAGGCTGAGCCCAGGTGGGCAGGGCTTCCAGCCCGGGGACGGATCCAGGCCACCTGCAGTCAGGTGGACCTGGCCCTCCCTGGCCGCAGCCCTGTCCTTCAGCCACGGATCTCTCGGGGTTTCCTGGCTTTGTGCTGCCCCCACAAAGGTCGAAGTGCTCCTCTGGGGGAAGCTTTTGTCCCCGCCCCCGTGCGTGCTGGGGTGGGCAGCGCTGGGCAGGATTTTGCCCCAGCCTTTCCCTTTCCAAAGGGAATTTGGCTCCTGGCTGGAAGGGGCTGAAACCCTCCCCCAGGAGGGCAGAGCAGGGAGATGCCACGGGGCAGGGGCTGGGGTCCAGGGGGTGGAGCTGCTTGGGCGTCCGTCCCCCCCGCTGGGCACGAGCCTTGCAGGGGCTGTTCGGGCCGGGCCTCGAGCAGGGAGGCCACCCTGGTGGGGGGGGACCGTGGGGGCAGCCAGCCGGCTCCTTGCTGACCGACCGGTCTCTCCCTCAGGGCATCCCTCAGCACCGCCATCCAGCTCTGGAAGCACCTGTGGGAAGCCGGGGCAGGGGAGCAGCTGCGGGCGGCCACCCAGAAGTTTTCCGTTGCCCCTTTCAAAGTGAGCACTATGCGGGACGTCGAGGAGCTCTCTGCTCTCGTGCACCTGCAGGAGGAAATGCGCGAAGGGTACGTCCAGTGGGATGCCCCCCGGCACCGTGGGGCAGGGCACGGTTACCCAAGCGCGCTCTCGGCCGAGAGCTGCGGATGGCTCGCTGCCTGGGCGTGCGCAGGATCGCGCTCGAAATGCGCAGGCTGCATCCCGGCCCGTTTTCACTGGCCTCCTGACTCGCCCCCAAAGCCGTGCAAAGGGGCCGTCTGGCTCGGGATTTGCTTGTGATTCGGCTGGCAGCCAGGCGGGATGCGGGAGGCCGCCCCTGCGCTGGAGACGCTGCCCAGCCATGGTTCTGCCCTGCGGGGGAGGTAGGAGACGCGGGCAGCTGCAGCGGGCGGGGAGGCTGCTTCATGCCCAAGGCCCCCCCCCCCCGGCCAAGAGAGTCCACAGATTCCCTGCGGGGGCTGCAGAAGGGGCAGTGAACGAGGGAAGGGGCTGCCCCGCTCATCTGCCCAGCGGGCAAGAGCCGCCAGCAGGGAAGGGCAGCCTGGCCCCGCACGCCTCTCCCCACATGCGCTCCATGCCTCCCCCCCCCCCCGCAGAAGCCCCCTGGCGGAGGGACTGGCTCCAACCCGCCCCTCTTCCTTCAGCCAGGCAGAGCCGGCCGGCGGCAGCACCCTCCTCATTCCCGCGGTTGCAGAGCTCCGGAAACTGGAATTCGCGTAAGTAGCGGCCCCGCACCGGGAAGGGGACGGGGTCCTTGGGGGACCCGTCTGGCCGAGACGCCACCCGGCGCATCGCTGAGCTGCCCCTCAGGGCTGTGTTGCCGACCCCTGCACAGCCCCTGGGCGGGCGACGGGCGACGCGGGGGCTGTTCCGCCCACGCACCACCCCCGTCGCCCCCGGCCCGGCACCCTCCTGGGCTCACTCAACCCCAGGGGGCTGCCTCGGCGTGGGAGCCAGGCCCCCGGCTGGGTTCGCGGCGTGGGAGCGCCCTCGCGTTGCAGGGGGTCCGCGGGGGCCCGGCCGCGGGGCCCGGAGGCTGCGTGGAGCCGACCGGGCAACGCCTCCCCTTGTGCCCCGCAGCGTGGGCCCCGGCTGCGGCCCAAATGGCTTCCAGGCCCTGCTTGGACTCTTGGACGCCTTTCCAGCCCTTCGGCACTTAGAGTAAGTGATGGCGGGGCCGGGGGGGCTTTGGGGCAGCGCCACTGAATCCGGCACCGGCATCCACTGGGCTGCTGCCGGAGACCGGCCGGCCACTGCGACTCCGTCCCTGGCTCGGCGGCTTCCCAGAGGGTCCGGGTGGCCCCAGGCGCAGTTGCCGGGGAGACGCAGCCACCTCCCCGCCCGAGCCGGCCAACATGCCCGGCCCCCGCGTGGCTGGGCACCGCCGGCCTCTCGGCCCCCCCCCACCGCACGGTGACCTTGCGCCCTCTGTCGCAGCCTGGACTCTCCGGACGAGAACAACATCGGCGACGAAGGCGTCTGTGGGCTCGGCGCCATCCTGCCTCGGCTGCGCTGCCTGGAAACCCTCAAGTGAGTCGCCGGTGGTTCCTGGGCCAGCAGGAGGGGCAGCGGGGGGCGCTTCCCCGGACCCTCCAAGCGCGAGCAGCCAGCGCCCCCCACGCTCCGTGGGAGCCAGCAGCTCGCTCCCGCGGGACCCGGTCGGGCCGGGGGTCTTACCGGGCGGCCCCCTTGGGCACGTGCATGGCCTGGGGGGGCCGTGCCTGGGCCGGGACGCGCCCCTCACCCGCCCCCTCCATTGCTTCCAGCCTGTCCCGGAACAAGGTCACCGACATGGGTGCGGCGCAGCTGGCCGGGACGCTGCCCACCCTGCCCTCCCTGAAGACCCTCAGGTGAGCGGCACCTTCTCGCGCTCGGCCCCCTTGGGGGCTGAGCCCGGCGGCGCTGCCGTCAGCGGGATTGGAGCGGCTGGCCGGCACGAGGAAGTCGCCAGCCGCCCCCCGGGCCGCAGCTCACTCGCCTCCGCTTTCCGCAGCTTGTACAAGAACAACATCGGGGATGCTGGAGCCGCCGGTTTCGCCCAGGTGCTGCCCCGGGCGGCCTCTCTGCGGGTCCTGGAGTGAGTACGGCGAGGACTGGCGGGGGGGGAGGGGTTGGCGGCACTTGTGGCCGGGCACCGGCGTCAGGGGGCCCCTTCCCTGGCCAGCGGTGCTCGGATGAACGTGCCCTGCTGCCCTGGGCGCCCCCCAGCTGGGACGCATCTTGGGATCGGAACCGGGGATGCGGCGTCCATGGCAGGCCAGAGCAGACCGGGGTGGGGAAACAGCCACCCCCGCATCCTCCGAAGTATCACTCCGGGGCTCCCGCCAGCTCCTCCCCGCCGTGGCTCTCGAGCCGTTTTTCATTTTGAAAGGTGTGGGAGAGGAAAGTGCGCCCTTCGAATGAGTGTGTATGTGTGGGTAGGGGGGTGTTTCTGCCCATGTGTCTCAAAATGCATTTCTCACTTTTCCCCATCAATGAGAGTGTGAATGAGCGCGTTGGTTTAAAAAAATTGTGTTAAAATTGCATTTCTCAAAATGCACTCTCAAACGTGGGTGTTTGTGAACATTTCTTTTAAAAAAGTGTTCTGCTCATTGTCTCGGATTGCAAAGGGTGGCGTGTTCCCACGAATTGCAGACAGAAGCGAAATTGTCCTACAGAGCAAGTGGTCCGGGACCACAGTTTGGGGCTGGTGCCGCGGCAACCCTCCAAGCTCAGAAGGGAGCCAACTCCGGCGCGCCAGCCTCAAGGGACCTCCAAGGAGCCCTGGGGCTGGGGCTGGGCCTGGCCGGGGGCGGGGGGGCCATCCAGTCCACCGTTCTGTGCAGACAGTGGCCAGCCACCTGCTGTAGCATCCCACGAACAGGCCCAGAGGAGGACCCTCCTGCCCATGTTCCCCAGCAACTGGAGCACATGGGCAAACTCTCTCCGATCCTGGTGGTCTCCGGAGCTGTCGGACGTGGATGGGGCCCACCCGCTTTTGAAGCCCCAAACTGGTGGCCGCCACATCATCCTGCAAAAGGGCAGTCCGTGGTCCACCACGCCAAGAGGGCCCGGGCACGTCCCCAAGGAGCCCTGCAGCGCCGGTGGGGCAGCTGCCTGTCCCGGGAGGCCGAGAGGAAGCGAGCCGACTCTCCCCCCCCACCCCCCCCCACCTTCCCCCCCACCTCCTCCCCACGTGGGCCACATCTTCTAGGCCCCTTCCGTATGTGCCCCACCGCCAGCTAGCCTCCCCTGGGCGGGGGCCCCGGGCCGAGAGAGGGGTGTCAGCTCCCCGTTTCCTTTCAGCATCCACTGCAACAAGATCACGGCCGCTGGAGCCCAGCTCCTGACCACGAGCCTGAGGGACTCTCCGCACATTCAGAGCGTGGCGTAAGTCTCCTGTTCTCCGCGCCGCTCGCAGCCGGGTTGGCGGAGCCCCCGGGCCAGAGGTGGCCCACAGCCAGGCCTCTCCGCGTGTCAGGGTGGGGGGGGGGCTGCGACCCTGGGAAAAGGGCCCCCCCGCCACCCCGCTCACCCTCTCCTTGAGCCGAAGAACCAGCCCAGCCTTGAACGAGGGCCAGCCAGCGTTAGGACAGGCCACCCTTTCTTCACAAAACTCTGCTCTGCTTCTCACCCCCTTGATTGTGCCCGTTTTCTTCTACTTTTGGAAAAACCTTAGATTGTGGAGCCCCACGATCCCCCACGGAGTCCTGGATTACCTGCAGCAGCTGGATTCGCGGATCAGGTTGCTGTAGAGACGGAAAATCCAACGACCTAAGGTTGGGATTCTGGTCTATGCAGACCTCTCTGGGCCTGCATTGCAGAATCACCCCAGCTTTTACATTCACCTATGCTGCTATTTGTGGTATCCATGAAATGATGCGTTCCCCTGAAGTACCGTCTGTCATGGAATAGCCCTGTCGGTCTATTTGAATGCCACTACTTTCCTCCCGTGAAGATGAGCTCAAAATGTAGGACTGTGAGGCTGGAACTGTGCCCTCGATACCCCAAATACCCAGGCCAGACACACACGCTTGCGGCGGAGGATCGTATCGTACAGATTCGCTTCACTTGTTACTTGGACAATCCTGTGTCTGAACTCACTGATTTTGGCCCACTGTGCTTTGGGTCCTTCGAACAGCTTTTAAAAAAGCAAACTTTGGGTTAATTAAAAAGGCGTCCTGATTCATCAGGACAGATTTTGTAAATACTCATTGTAGTATTACTTTTAATGGTTATGTGAACTGAAAATAGGGAGCAGTGTTTCAGCCTTTTCTTTCAGCCACACGGCCGCTTCTTAAACAAGTCGCTCGTGAGCAACGGAAAACGTGGCGTCAGCTACCACCCCCTTGAGCAACTGGTGTAAGATGCCCCGAGCTGGGAGCAGCCCCGGCCTCAGCGCTGTCTCCAGCTGGGAGCAGGGATGGCCCTGGGATCTGGGTCCCCACGCAGGGCAGTCGGCTCCCGATTCCCGGGTTCTGCCGAGGGCCAACTTGGGCGGCCCGCCTGCACTCCTCCGACCGGCGGCCTGGGGGTTCCCGGTTTCCGCAGAGCCTTCAGCCAGGCCCCCCCGCCGGCGTCGCATCCGGCAGGAGCAGCCCTAGGGTGAAGCGAGCGCTGGCCTCTCTTGCGCTCAGCGTGCCTCACGTGTAGGATCGGCCCCGAGAGCTGCCCAGATTGGGCCGAAAGAGTTCCCAGCTGCTGAGCAAAGGAGGTCCTGCTCATCGGCCCCAGAGCGGTCTGTGGACAGGGCCAGCTTGGCCCTGGGGGGACGGGCGCAGTGGCATCGGACGGGCTTCCTCGGGGGTGTTGGCAGCACCCCCCAGCCTCTCACACAGTCTGCTGACCACAAGCACGGGGAAGGGGGCTGCCCCGTCAGCGGGGCCGGAGCAAGACTCAGCTGGCAGTCCAGCGGGTCCGTGGGGGCAGCACCACCCTGGCCAGCCCCACACGGGCTTGACACCCCCCGCCCCAGAACCGGGGTCCTTATTCTGGCTCTCGCTGTCCTTGATCTCGAGTGTCTCCTTTTGCAAGGGGCAATAGCACTCGCTTTTGCAAAGTATTTCTGGATTGCAGTTTCAGGAAAAAGGCACCCATTCTGACGGCTGTTGGTGCTCACGGCATTCTGGAACCAACACGGCATTCAGCCCCGCTGGGTCAGGCCCGAGGCCCAGGGTCTTGCCCCCACAGCCAGCAAGCGGCCGTCTGGGGAAAGCCCACCAGTAACCATGATCCTGGGGGCACGTGACTTCTGGTGGC
Source organism: Varanus komodoensis (assembly GCF_004798865.1). NCBI lineage: Eukaryota > Metazoa > Chordata > Lepidosauria > Squamata > Varanidae > Varanus > Varanus komodoensis. The sequence goes on along the minus strand of NW_025335684.1, from coordinate 856,274 downwards.
CATCCCACGGCTGAAGCGGGCGGCCTGCCACAGACAGCGGGCCGATTCAAGTTCGGTCGCCCCTGCCAAACACGTCGGGCCACGTAACCCCTGGGCGCTGATGAACAAACTCCAACACACCCAGCCAGCAGACCTGCATACTTGGTGTATTTGAAATATTTATCAATATATTGCTTTTTACATTGTTTAGCTTAACAACTGCATTGGAATACTTTTCAAAATAACTTGTGGTACTCAATTAGCAAGACCCCCGTCTCTTCCAAAGTTACAAAAATACTTACAAAATCAATTCTTCTCCATGACATGGTGCGGCAAATACGATTCCCTGCCATTCTTCTTTAAATTTTTCTTCTTGAAAAGGCTACATTTCCAGGGCTAAGAAATGACTTTCTGAAGCATAAGGGGATCAGGGAAAAAATGGGAGTGTACCTGATTGATCGCTTATAAACAGCAAGGAGATTGTCAGTTGGGGTGGTGATGAGAGTAAAGCCCACACATTTGGAAAGCACACGCTCTGGAGCGAGTGCCTGGAGCCAGGAGTACTTTGGGGCACAAGGGAGAGAAGAGCTTGCTTCAACAGGATCCCACATCTGCCTCTCCCTACAGGTAGAAAGCTAGCATCTCAAGGCAGCGGCTCCTATAATGACACGAAAACTTTCCATGTGCAGAGAAACTTTTGGACATGGGGGAGGAATTAGACCACCACCACCTCCTCCTCCTGCATACACTGTGGGGTGGTGCTGGTGCACGAGGGCCGTGCCGAGCGAGGCACCGAGAATATCTGTGCGAGGGGGTGCTCCCGGTCCCTTTGCAACAGGGCAGGAGCTCCTAGCCTGCTGTGCAGCCGTCAGCCACATGCTGCAATGCTGCAAGAAAACCTAGGGATTTCACCACCGTTTTTGCAGCCCCCTGAAACTATGCTACCACACGGGGCTCCCCGAGCATCCGGACCTTCCTCTATTTCCCTGGAAGTCTGCAAAACGTGAGCAAGCAGCTTTGTTCAGCATGAGGAGCCGAGGGTGTTCGGCATGCTGGGAAGCCATTCTGGAATCTCAGCAAGTCCTGGCATTGTGCAAACAAAATTCCTGCAGCATCTTGGCAAAGCCCCTGAAAGCAACGGTGGGCAGGGCCGGCCACGTCCTGGGGCCGCGGGGCTCCGGGGGCTCCTTTCGCAGAGATGCGCATCCAGGCGTCTTCTCCCCGAGGCTGCGGCCCTCCTGCCTTTTTCACGTGTGCGACCAGCCCGGGCAAGTCTGCATCGAAAGAACGGGAAAGGAAAATGCACAGGAAGTGCTCTTGCGGAACGGCGTCTCCCCCATGGGGAAGAACGGCAGGCCGCGTCTCCGTGCGGAGCCGGGGCTTCTGACTGCGGCAGGTGGCCAGCAAACTCTGAGCCACGTAGCCCATTCTCCACATCCCGATGCCCTCCAAAGGGCTGACTGCAACTCCCACTGGCTGGCCGCTGGCGGTGCAGACTGTCATGCCCTGAAGGCACCAAGCAGCCTCTTCCTCTGGCCCGGACAGCGGAGGGAACCGCGGAGGCCGGCCCTGCCAGGGCCCAGCGCAGCCGCTCCAGGAGTGGGATCCAGCTGGGCTCCGCGGCTGCAGCTGGGGGGCTGAGTCGAGGGCACCCCCGAGCTCTCCCCGAGGCCAAGCAATCGATCGGTGCTTCTGTGCTGAGCCTTCCGAGGACGTGCAATATTTATGGATTCCTCGGCACAGCCGAGCCGAGCGCCAGAACCTGCCCTTGTGCTTTTTATGGCAGCCACAGCGCTGGTGTTGGGCCCAAGGCGCACCCTCCGGACTTTCTTCCTCCCGACGAGAGTATTTCTGCGAAGTCACAGCTGGAGCATTTTCCCACTGAAGAGGCAGGGCATGCGCACAAGCGCATCCAGCTGCTGGCACCCCAGGAAACGGTCTGCCCGCCACGCAAAGGAAGGGCCCTGTTGTGCCTGCCGACCCGGGAATGGCGCAGCCGTGGACTGCAGTGCCCACACGGCTCCCCAGCCTGGGCAGGCCGCTCTGTGCAGGCTCCGTCTGGAGGCTGCCAGCCGGAGCCCGGCTCCTCCACGGGCCCGTTCCAAGGCCGCCGCCGGCCCATGGTCCACAACTGCCTCCGCCTGGCTCACTGCGCAGAGCCGGCCCGAGGGGACGCTGCTTCTCCCAGCTCCCGCAGCTTTCCCCAGCAGGGTGCCCTCCAGACGCATGGGTCTACAGGCCAGTGGCCGTGCTGGCCGGGGCTGGGGCGAGGTGCAGGCCAGGCCCCCTACAAGAGGCCCAGTTCTGGGCAGCAGCCACCCCCCCCCACCTTGCAAGAGCAGCTCTCAAACCACGTGCTTCACCGACTGGGCTCGGCCAACACGGCAGCCCGCGCTCACGGGTGCCGCAGGGGCTGCCACGGACCTCGCCGCCACGCACGGGCTGCTGCATTGCCCGAGCCGAGCCAGGACAGCGAGCCGGGCTGAGCAAGCCGCAGCGCACAGCCCGACCAGGGGCCCTCCGCAGCCACCGGCAGCGCAATCGCCCACGTTTCCACGGCCCCCCATGAGAGCAGCCCAGGTCGTCGAGCCCGGCCACTGCCCCCTCCGAAAATTCGGCGGAGTGCCCCCGCCCACGCCCTTTATCCCCCCCCGGGGGCCTGGGGTCCGGCATCGGGGGGGGGGAGGCTGCTTCACAGGACACGGGATTGCTGGCCGCCCCCAGATGCGCTCCGGGCAGCCACTGCTTCAAGCAGCTGGGAGTGACGGATCCCGGGAAACGGGAACCGCCGCCTCGGCGAGGCCAAGCGGTGCTGGGGAGGGTCCCGGCGGCTCCGGGCCGGGGTCCGGGTAGGGCAGGAACCGCACGGGGGGAGCGTGCCCCGCCCCCCCTCCCTCCCGCCCTCCCGGGCGGCCCCGCTGGAGGGCTGCACGCACCTGAGCGCCCCGGCGCGGCGCCCCCGCACCCCCGCGGGCGCCGGCGCGGCGCTACTCCCAGTAGCCGTCCAGGGCCTCGGCCTCGCCGTCCGGGTCGGAGAGGCCCAGCGCCGGGTCCGAGAGCACGCCCAGGTCGGCCAGCGCCTGGTCCATGTCCTCGGGCAGCAGCACGATGCCCACGTTGAGCGCGATGTACTCCAGCAGGAAGGCGTAGTAGAGGATCAGCAGGTTGACGAAGAAGAGCCCCGCGTAGAGCAT
>NW_025335684.1:844345-853001 GCF_004798865.1 Varanus komodoensis | reverse complement strand
GCACCGCCTCCTGCTGCGCGTCCCCGGGGCGGCCCCGCGCGCCCGGACGGGGCTGCGCCTGCAGGGGGAGCCCCTGGGGCGGCGGGGGCTCCCAGGACGGAGCTCGCAAGGGCGAGGGGCGCAAGTGACGCTGTCCGTTGACCGTCCACACAGTTGCAGTTCGTTGCGCTACTAAGGCACCACTGGCCGCGGTTTTCCATGCATGAACAAAGCACTGCACGCAGCACTGAGGAGTCGGGCATTTATTACCCGGAGGACGGGCGTTCTACCTATTGTCGCTTTCTTACGCATGAGCGGAATGTAAAACAGCTCCTAAAATGTAAAGGAAGCTTCGCTGAGCATCATGGGCAGATCCGTATCAGGTCGATGCCTTTACTAGGCCCATGGGAAGACCGCAGGCCTATGCAGACTTTCGCGATGTACAGGTCTCTTCGTCCGGGAAGATGGCACGGGCGACGGGGCTTGACGGGCAAATCGCCCGCCGCTCCGCCTGCTTTTCGTTACCTCTGCCCCGATGAAGAGACCCGCAGGTCGCGAAAGCGGGCGGGTGTCTTGCGTAGGAGCCAGCGCGAGTCCTTACGTAGAGTAGACCCACCGAAACGCATAGGGCCTCCGGAAGTCACGTCTGAGGGAGCCACCCGGCTCAGCGGGCCCGCTGCGAGCGAGGGCGGAGCGAGCGCGGCCCATTGTGATCCGGCGGCCGCGCTCCAGGCGCCGCGGCGTTCGGTGGGCTTCGCAAGGCGGCGGCGTCGACGGCGAGCGGGGCGCCCCGCCCGCACCGAGCGGCAGGCCCCTCCTCCCGCGCAGGTCACAAACGCGTCAGCACCCGGCCCCGCCCTCTTCCGGGTGCCTCCCGCGAAAGGCACGCCGGGACCTGCGGTCTTCTAGCCGGCGCGGTCGGCCGCGCGGCGAGGCGGCGCCCTTGCGGAGGACTGCGCTTCCCGACGTGCCCCGCGGCCGGGCCTGAGTGTCGCGTCGCTGCGTGCGTGAGCGCGTGAGGGGCGGGGCAGTCGGTGCGCGGTGCCGGAGGCGGCGATGACCGCGGCGGCGGCGGAGGACGCGGCTGCGCTGGCGACGCGGAGCCCGTAGCCGGAGCGGGCGGGCGGCCTCCCTCCCTCCCTCCCGGGCGCAGGATGTTCGGGCGGTCGCGCGGCTGGGGCGGCGGCAGCGGCGGGCACGGCAAGGCCGCGCGCAACATCCACTCGCTCGAGCACCTCAAGTGAGTCTGCGCGGGGACTCCAGTGCCCAGCAGCCCCGGCCATGCCGTCGCGGCCGAGCTCTCCCTCCCTCCCCCGCCGCCGGCCGCCGGCTCGGCCGCGCCTTGCGGCGGCCCGATCCCTGCCGGCGCGGCCTGTGGCCGATGGGCCTTGCGGGCCTTGCGGGCCGGCCTCGGAGTGGCGGCCCGGCTTGCCCAGCGCTGCCCGCGGGCCGCCTACGCGCCGGTGGGTCGCTGCCCGGCCGCAGCCCTGGGGCCAGAGAGGCGCGCGGGGGGCTGCCCTTCGGCGCCGGCCGCGGGGCGTCCCGCTGGCCCCGCCGTGCTTGCGCAGGAGCTTCTCCCGGGCTCCCTGCCAGGCGCCTCCTGGCCGCAAAGCGGCGCTCCGTCGCCCGGCCCGGCCCGGCCCGGCCCCTCCATCGCACCCGGAGGGCCGCAGGTGTGCCGCGGGCGCAGGCCCGCCTCCCCACGCGTGCCGAGGCGTTGCGGGGGGGGGGGTCAGGACAGGTGAAAGAGCGCCCCGGCTGCCAGTGCTGATGTGTCCAGCGTCCCAGACCATGTGCCTGCGCGCTGGCTGCTGGGGAGCTTGAGCAGGCGCGTCCCGTTGCGTTGCCCACAGGCAGCCGACTGGCCTCTGTGCAGGAACCGGTGCGCCTGGTCTGGGTGCTTGCATTAGCCTCCCGGGGTGCGCTCTGACCTCCCCCATCTCCCCAGAGCGGTTCCGCTGTCACCCCCGCTGGAGGCACCGCGCTGGGAAAGCTGGGGTTTCCACATGCACGCGGATGTCCCTTAGTCTTTGCTTCCTGTGCTGTGTAGCCCAACGAAGAGCTCTGGGGAACGCAGACGCTTGCGCATTGTTGTGGCGTTTGGGCTGGACGGGCGAAAGCCATTTCCCCACCCCGCCCACATGCCTGTTCACGTATGTGCGCATGTGCGGAGCAATTGGAACTCCCGCCAAGCTGGCGCCCTCCAGATATTTGGCAGCAACCCCCAGGGATCATGGCTGTGCTGTGGGGCAGGAGGTGTGGCCCAGTACCTTTGGGGGCCTCGGGTCGGCCGGAGTGTTGTACTCTGGCCAAGGGGACGGGAAGGCGGCCTGCTGCGTGACTTCGGGCCAGACCTTCCTCGCAGGGTGGCTGTGAGGTTAACGTGGGGAGGCGGGTCCTGCATGCGCCCTGAGCTCCGTGGAGGACGGCTGAGGTGCCCGCTCGGTGAGCAATGCTCAGTCGCTCTGTCTCATCCACGCAGGCAACGCTTTGCGAAGGACCTGGGCAGCTTGCGTTCTCAAAATAGGCCTGACGTGACCGTGACCGGGGCAGTGGGGGCGAGGCGAGGCGAGAGCCACGGGGACGGTCCTGCCGCAGACGTGCTCGCTTCCAGACCAGCTGATGGGTCCCGGCCACGAGGGCCTTCCAGCCTAGGGCGTCACATCCGCCCAGAGAACATGCACTGCTGCACCGATGAGAAAGGTCCTCAGTAGATGGCATGTGACACAACACAGCCAAGGGAGGGTGTGTTTGTGTTGCCTCTAAGGGAGAGGTAGTGTGGTCATGCTTACCAAGCTGTGTGGCTCTTTTAAAATGCTTCCGCCCTTCGTCTGTTGTGGGCCACTCTGCTTATTTTTTCCAAGCAGAAAAGCTGGGTATAAATATTTTGAAGATCAAAGCCACACACATAACTTGTGTTGGAGTGTTGTGTGCATTGAACGCTGTAACTGCAGACCTCATTGTTTGCTGGGTAGCTTTCTTTACATTTGCGCATATGCATCAGCACATACTCATGCGTAATGCACTGACTCGGAATACCGCGCTGGCTGGGAATGATGGAGGGCGTAGTCCGGCATCTTTGGAGGGTGCCAGCTTGGAGAAGGCAGGTGTAGGCAGGTGCTTTACTTTTTAAACTTGTAAAAGTACAAATCTGTAGACAACACAAGTTAAAAAAAGTATTATCCCACCATGCGCTGGCCAAGGGCACATGATGTCACCACCCACTTGAAGCCGAATAGATCCAGGTGCGCTTGTGCTTGGATGGGGGAGCACCTGGGGAACACAGGCACTCCACCTTCAGGTCTGTGGTAGAAGAAATGTGGGAAAGACATGCGCTGAACCAAAGCGGCGTTGCACCAGGGGCAGCCGCTGCGGAATGGCAAATTATGTTGCAGTTTTAAGTCCAGCCATGCATGTGTATGTGACCTTCGCACTGAGAGGTTTTCTGGAGGCAAGCAAATACAGAGCAAATGAGCATGAAGACCTGCATGTTTGTTTGTTTGTTGGTTTGTTTGTGTGCACACGTGTGTGGTAGGATCTGGAGCCTGCTTGGAGCAGGTGTACCGGAATCTGCAAGGCTTAATTTAGTCATAACCAACCTAACTCATTAATTTCAGGGGGTCTGTGCTAAGCATGATTAATTCTCTATCCAGCTTCGAGTATATTATAAAATACACTGATGTCTAGTGCAAAACATCATGCCTACACCTTAAAGCTATTTAGCTCGTTCTAACACCCTCCATCATCCTTACACGGCTGGATCCTCTGGTAGTCCTGGGATTCAGAGCAGGCTGCCTGGGGGCGCCAGGGGAACACGGAAATGCTGGGATATATTTGCAGCCCCTTTCTCTTTTGTCAGTTGCTTTCATTATATATCAGTTCCGGAACCTTGGTGGGACCCAGGAGCACTGCTAGGTCATTCTGCTGTGTTGTCTTTGGGATCGCAACACCTCTGCGTGTGGAAAGGATTGTGGGTTTTGGCCAGCCGGAGGTGTCCGTGCCCAGCGATGTGTGCGTGATTTGGTCAGCTGTGGTTATGAGGGTTCTGCGTAGGGCTGTGCGCGGAAGGGTTGTGTGTGCCAGTGTGTAAGGTTGCGGAGAGTTACCAGCTAGAAAGTCAGGCTTCCCCCAATGCTGAGGCTGTGCTGTAAATAGGTGAAGAGCCGCTGAGAGACCTGCGGCCCGGAAATAAATAGAGGAAGCAAAGGCATGGGGCATGCTGGGAACTGTGGGACCGTGAGATGTCACCTGCCCTCAAATGCAGGAGCTAAATTGCAGCGCAGAGTTGCGTTGTGCGTCTCTTCGGCTCTGTTCCCCCATCTGTGAAACGACACAGTCTATCCCCTTTTCCTTTGCCATGTCGGGAGCCGACAACACCGCTTGGTCTTGTTTATCATATTTCCTTGGATACTAGTTTCTCTCTGGGGTTTGTTCCCAAGGAAGTGTAAACAGGACGGCAGCCTCTGATCAGTCGGAGGGATGTGAAATTCTTGGAAGTGTTGCATCCTGTATCTTAGAAGTAGCGCTTAGCCCGGCTGTCTGTCCTGACTCAGCAGGTGGACCAGCTGGTTCCAAAGGGCCAAGCCTCAACACTTTGATTGCCGTCAGCCAGGCCCCGATTACCCTTCCTTATTTGTGCTTCTCCTTTCAGATACTTGTATCACGTTCTGACCAAAAATACCACTGTGACGGATCACAACCGTAACCTGTTGGTGGAGACGATTCGATCCATAACTGAGATCCTGATATGGGGAGACCAAAATGACAGTTCAGTGTTCGAGTAAGAATTTTGCCTGGCTGCTTATCACTGTGTCCTCCTGCATGTTAATGTGTTATATAACACTGCAGTACACGAAGCTCGATCAAAATTAAACTGCTAGTCCGTTAATGCAAAGCGTGGCACGACTCACAGATTTAGGATTGTGGCCTCAAATCACGAAAGGCAAAGGGACTAACTTCCAGTCTTTAACAGGCCTACGCACTAGAACTTTGTGTTGGATTACAGCTTAAAGCTGACGCGTGTTCAGCCTGGGAAAACCTGCCAGGTGCTCGCAGCTCCCCCATGGAGGTCACCCGTTTGGGGAAGGCTGGCACAGCGGCATAAAAGGAGGATCACCAATCTGCCGATAGCAGTTTTGGAAAAACAAGGATGCTGTTCTATGTATGTTTAGGTAGAATTACTGGCTGGGACATGCTGGGAGTGGCATTTTAGTTATTTATTTAGTTCAGTTTTAGACTGAATAATAGCCGGGGCGCTCTGAGCAGTCAACAGGTGTTAGGATTATATAAAAATTAAGGCGCACACACAAATTAAATCAAAAGAGCAAAACCATAATTGCAATTGCTGTTATTCAGTGCAGAAGCAGCAGTGCAGAATAAAATGGGATATATAAAAAGAAGTTTGAATGTCAGATTGTTAAAATGCTGGGAAAATAAGTCTTTACCTGGCACCAAAGAGAGTACAAAACAGGTGCCAGATGCACCTCTTTGGCGGGGTTATTCCAGAACCAGGGGGCTGCAACTGATAAGGCCCTCCTCCTAGGAGCCACTCACCTCCCTTCCTTCGGGGGGGGGGGCTCCCAGAAAAGGACCCCAAGTTGTGGAGGATTTTGCCCTCAGCTTCTTACAATCAAGCGAGGACGATTTCTCCAATCCAAGATCGCAAACCCATCGCTCACCCCTTTGCCCGGCATTCCAGCTTCTTCTTGGAGAAGAACATGTTTGTGTTCTTCCTGAACATCTTGCGTCAGAAGTCCGGCCGTTACGTGTGTGTGCAGCTTCTGCAGACCTTGAACATCCTCTTCGAGAATATCAGTCACGAAACCTCCCTGTGTAAGTACGCTTGTGGGCGCCAGGGCTGGCCCCGTGCTGAAGGCCGTGGGCTTGGGACACGGAAAGGGTGGCCATGTCCGGTCCCTTCTGCTGCAGCTCAGCGTCCTTTTGGCTGGGATGTGGAAGCTAACCAGCACTTCTAAAGAGAAGGCTGTAAAAATGTTTAACTGTGTGTGTATGTGCGTGCGTGTGTGGTTGGAGAGACAAGCAGGAGGGCGTGCGTGCCGGAGCAAGCTTTGCGTTGGTTGTCTCAGCAGCAACTCTTTTCAGCACCCCATGGTCTGAAGCGGGAACTGGGTGAATCTGTGAGGTGGCAGGTCCGATTTTCTCTCCTCCGCATGCACACATCTCCAAAGCCACTCTAAATCTGAAGCAGGTGACCTGAGTTTGGGTGGAAAGCATAGGATACAAATCATAAAGAATTAATCATTTGATTTGGTGTCAAGGTTTTTTGATCTGCATTTGCTGTTTCTTTTTTCAGAGCAGTAAATACAAAAAGTTAGTCGAGATCTGTTGATGGGAAAGAGAAATACATGAAATTTGAAAGTGAGGCCTTTCTGCACTCCTTTCCTCTTTTGTTGTGTTCCTTAAATCTGCAAGAAGCTTGCTTTTGTGTAGTTGAGACGTGTGGTCTTTTCACTTTAGAACAGCCTCTGTTTCCAGAACACCATTTCAGTTATCTAAGAATAAACAGAGCTGAAAAATTAGTCGTGTGTAAATGAGATAGATCTGTGCAGAGACGTTTGTGGCACAGTCTAAATTTTGACGATTGAAACCTTTGTTCTGATTACAAACGTGCTCCTTTCTCTCAGACTATCTGCTTTCTAACAACTATGTCAATTCGATCATCGTGCACAAATTTGACTTCTCGGATGAAGAGATCATGGCGTACTACATTTCGTTCCTGAAAACACTTTCTCTGAAACTCAACAATCACACTGTGCATTTCTTTTACAATGAGGTAAGCCACAGGAGCCTGCTCAAGCTGAAATGAAAATGCAAGTACTCTGACGGCACCGTGTGTGTGAGAGTGGCCAGTGCTGCGTGATCCCAAGCAGAGCTGAAGAGCCCGGGGTGTCTGCCTCTCCCACACGTTCTCCTCGTGGTTGCCTTGGTTAGCCTGGCCCAAAATGCGTGTGTTGATTCCATTGCCCGTATCCCTTGGGCCTTCTACGGACGTCCCTTTAAGTATTTGCCAAGCAGTGAGTTTCTTGCTTGTCCGAAGTCCCCTGATGCCCCCCAGGAGCGCTGGACTTGAACCTTGAACCCCAGCGACGATGAGAGCGGTGGGGGAGCCCGTCTCACTGAAGAGGCACCTCAGAAGCTCTGCATTTGTGCAACGCTGCAAAGCGAGAATTGCTGTTCAGTCTTGTTTTCTGAAACTTCTTGGGTGTCTGATACAGCCGAGACTTGTGGGTTGTTTCTCTTGGTGTTTTTTCTGTTGAAATTATGTGAGCCACTGTGGAAGTGCAGTGGACTGAGAGACAAAATAGAGCTGTACGAAGCACATCGTACCTGCCACATGTCTTCTCTTTCAGCACACGAATGATTTTGCGTTGTACACAGAGGCAATCAAATTCTTCAACCACCCGGAAAGCATGGTCCGGATTGCAGTTCGAACGATAACTTTGAATGTCTACAAAGGTAAGTGCCCGAAACGCAGGGGCTCGGAACGACGGGCGCGCGGCACCCGGGCCGCGTCAGCAGAGGCGCTCGCGTGCAGCCTCGGTCTGGCGACTCTGATTTGGAGGGGTACCTCAGACGTTGGGGTTTTGTAGAAAGATGCAGAAGGCTGAAGCACAGCACAGCTGAGGGTAGTACTCTCGGAAGACGGCTCTGCGTCACGATCGCCGTCCCTGTGTCCGTGAGAGGAAACAGCAGCAGCCACTAGAGGTCCTTCTTAGCTAAGTCTTCCAGCGCCCCCTCTGGCTGAGAGATTGTTCGTTAGGAGGAATGTTAAGTTGCAAGGTCGGATCTGAGCCTTGAGGGCTGCCTGTGTCTCGCCTTCCTCTTCCCCCCGTCTTTCCTCTTCCCCCTCTGTCCGTGGGTGTGTGTTTTTGTGTGTAAACCGTGTTCATCAGTGAAGAAAATGTCAGTATGCCGTAGAGCAGAATGCAGCAAAGCAAAGTATTGTCGTGGAAAACGGGGGCCTGGGTTATCCCCCCCAGGAGCTGGCGTGAGCCGTGAGTGGAGGGTTCAGGCTGTCCTTGCAGACTCGCCCATTCAGTCCGGTGATGCTGCTCAGGAAGCGGCCGTGCTTGGGTGTCCATTTCTTGGTGGTTGTGCAGGACGCTCCTGTCCGTACTGTCAACCCGTGGCTCATTTGGGGGTTACAAGGCCAGGCTGTTCCTTCCCTGGCATCTTACAGTACAGGTTTAGAAGGCACAAGAGACAGTCAAAGGATGCACCACCCCTCGGTTCTCCAGTTCCGCGGCAGTGGGTTAGCCGGAGCCGGGCCGACGAGGTTGTTTCAGCTGCAGTGGCCGGGCCCAGAAGGCGAGTCGTGCGGAAAGCTCCCGCCTTGTGGCACTTGCGAAGGCCGGGCCCAGGCGCGGCCCTTTCCGCCTCAAATTAGGGTGAGGAGCAAATCCGGGTTAGGGTTTGGGTTAGGAAAACGAGGCGTCCTGGCATGGTTTTGATGGTTGGAGTGTGCTTAGAATGGGCAGAAAGGATGAGCTGTGCAGAAAAAGCTACTTAGGGAGGCTTTTTCAAAATCGCCCTCTTTTCAATGGAACTTTAGCCCTGTATTAGGGTTAGGGGTGTGCACCAGGGTAGGGTTAGGGTTAGGAAAACGAGGTGTCCTGGCATGGTTTTGATGGTTGGAATGTGTTTAGAATGGGCAGAA
>NW_025335684.1:796437-844245 GCF_004798865.1 Varanus komodoensis | reverse complement strand
CCTAACCCTAATATAGGGTTAGGGGTGTGCACCAGGGTAGGGTTAGGGTTAGGAAAACGAGGTGTCCTGGCATGGTTTTGATGGTTGGAATGTGTTTAGAATGGGCAGAAATGATGAGCTGGGCAGAAAAAGCTCCTCAGGGAAGTCTTTTTCAAAATCGCCCTCTTTTCAATGGAACTTTAGCCCTGTATTAGGGCTTTGGGTGTGCGCCAGGGTAGGGTTAGGAAAATGATGGTCTCAGTGGACTTTCTGAGGCCTGCGATGTTCTTAGACTGGGCCCAGAAGGCAAGGCGTGCAGAAAAATCCCCACCTCGTGGCATTTGTGAAGTCAGGTTCCAGGCACAGCCCTTTCAGCCTAAAATTAGGGTTAGGAGAAAATCCGGGTTAGGGTTAGGAAAATGACGATCCCAACAGACTTTCTGTGTCCTGCCACATTCTTAGGCTGGGCTGTTTGTCCTTCTACGTTTGTTACATAGTTTTTAGGTGCAAAATACTTGCACTTTACTCATATGAGGTATTTTCTGTTTGTGTGTATGTGTTTAAAGTATATGTTTTGGGGCGCCAGGGAATCATACAGTGATACGACTGTGCCTCGCATTTGGCAGCACATTGAGCCCCCCCAGGTGGGACGTGTGTGTCTGTCTGTGATCCCAGTTTAATGTCTGGTGTGACCCCTTTTCAGAGTCTCCTTGCATTTTCTTTGTGAGTGGGTTGTATGCACTTATGCATATAGCTGATAATCTATTGAAAACGTGCATGGTGGGAAACCCCTGGGAAGAGCCCCATCTCTGCACGGGGCACCAGCAGGAATTCGCACCCTCCCCTCCCGGGGTGCCAGTAACTGAGGACTGAGCCCCGGGCACGGAAGACGCCTGAACAAGCCCCGCTTCCCTGCTGCTGCTCCTGCCGTGTGCGTTCCGTGGCCGGAGCACGTTTCCACGTGCGTTCAGCCAGTGGCCTGTGTTCCCGCTTTGCCACCATCGCTCGGTTGGCCAGCAAGGTGCCACCAGGATCCCTGTGGGTTTCGCCCAGGGGGAAGACCTAGATGGCCGCTGCCGCGCCCTTATTTTAAAGGATCGGCCAGGCCTCTGCGTGGCGTCCCATGGACTGACTCAGAGACTCAGAGATCCTGCCGAGTCTCCCCGGTTCTCTCAAATGTTCCCTTCAGGATGAAACCGCTCTTGGTTCAAGCGTCCAGGCTCCCGTTCCAGGCTCGCTCAGCCTTCTTTCCTGAGAGGGTGGGGGGCGGCGGCGGCTGAGGGTCCCCAGGGGACAGCTTGTGGGTCGCTGCTGAGCGCCCCTCGCAGAGCAGCAGGGAAGTCCGCTGGGCCCACCCAGAGCTGCAGTGGGTGCCGCCGTGCAGGGGGATTGCCTGAAGGCAAGTGGGCCGCACTTCGGGGAGGGGTCTCCTTGCAGAAGCGCCCCGGGGCAGCATGGCTTCCTCTCGCTCTCTCCCCTTAACCCTGTCTCTTCTAGCCCAGGTGCTTCCGGCTGTTCCTAACCCGGTTAACCAATGTCTGTTTTGTTCCCTCTCGCCTTTTCTTCACTGATGATTACCTGTGTCCCTTAATGCAGTGTCATGTAAGTCTGCTCCTCGCTTTGACTTTTCAGCTTTGACCTTATTGCTTATTACTCTCGTACTGTTATCAGCTCTGCAGAAAGCCAGCAGTGTTCTCACTGATTATTTACATTTGGCTGGCTGTTCTCAGCACTTTAATGATGGACTTGTGTAAACTTTTGAAGGTTTCTGTATATGAACTGTGCCAACTTAGCATAAAATAAACCTGGCTTGTCATAGCCCGGTGAAAGCCAGCCTGCAGAAAGGAATTCTTTTTAAAGCGTTGTCGTTGTTCTGTGTTCTGACCTTTCTTGGAATTGGGTACTGAAAATGTATTTCTTCTCTCCAGTGGACAACCAACCGATGCTGCACTACATCCGCGATAAAACCGCTGTCCCTTACTTCTCCAATCTTGTCTGGTTTATCGGGAGCCACGTAATAGAACTGGATAACTGCGTGCAAACCGACGAGGAGTAAGCTCTTTTGATTACTGTCAAGTCGTTGTGAGGAAGGCGGGGACCTGAGCTGCCTGCAGTGTGATCGGTGAAGTCTGCATGAAGCCTCAGCCGTGCGCCGCCTCCAGCGCCTGGCACATGCGGCCACCTCTGAAGAGGCCCCGGCTGCCTCCATTGGTGCAGAAGGCGGCCCCTTTGCTCCCTGTCGGGTCCAAAGGGTTGGATCCTCTTACACCCATGCTGTTTATTTGGCTCCTAGGACATTCTCTGGCCCACCTCACTGGGCCCCAGATACAGGTCTCCGTTATTTGCCGGGCCACCTCCAATCTACCCCTCTTTAAAAAGCCCCCTTAGTCACTTGCTTGTCGATAATGCTGGCAAACGCTCGTCACAGGGCCTTCTTGGTGGCTGCCCCTACCCTCCAGAATTCCTGGGTAGCCCACGGTTGATTCTGGCTGCCACCGATTTAACCAGGGTTTTTATGGCCTTGCACGGGCGGCTTCCCGTCTCCCTTGGCTCCCGTCAGCTGCTCGGCGCCTGGCTGAGGCTCCCTCCAAGGTGCACCTCAGATCTTTGGGCGCTTCCCCATCAAGAAGCCGAGGAGGTTTTTCACGCCCATCCCGAAATGCATTAGAAAAGGAGAGTGGATGTTTTAGCCGAGAATCATGAAATGCATCATGTGGAAGGGATACGGGGGTCTCTTTACTTCCCTCTTTAGCGAGTTCATTGTTTGTGACAACAAATAAAACCTGCTGACAAGCAATCCTTACAGCTTCAGGGGGGTGTCAGTAATTATTGCCTCGTCCATCCGCTGGCTCCCCCGGCCCCCCGAGAGGATCAAGCCAGAATTTCAAGGGGCAGTCATCAGTGCTGTGCCCAGAACGGGAGGCCGGGAGGAGCCGTTTTCTGAGGGGCAGAATCGGGGCTGCGTGGAGTGAAAGAGCTTAAAAGGGCAAAAAGTCGGAGCCACCGTTTGGCTTCCTCTGCCGATCTGTTGCAGGAGAGCTGTGCTAAAGGGTCACGGGCCGTGCGTGCTGCTGCAGGAGTCGGCCCCATTGGAAGCACTGCCAGTTGCTTCTGAGGAGACCCCGGAGGGTCACACAGTTTCTGTGGAAGTTGGCCGACGGGGTGGAGAGAGCAGGCAAGCTGCTCTCCGGACTGTTTGGGTTACAGCCCCTGTCAGCCCCAGCCAGCATGGCTGCTGGTGAAGGCTTATGGGAACTGTAGTCCACAAACCGGAGGGCATAATGTAGCCGGTTCTGTTGCAGCTATGTGCTTGACGCTCTCCTCTGTTGCAGGCACAGAAACAGGGGGAAGCTGAGTGACCTGGTAGCTGAGCACCTTGATCATCTTCATTACCTTAACGATATTCTTATTATTAATTGCGAATTCTTAAACGATGTCCTCACAGACCACCTACTGAATAGTCTCTTCCTGCCTCTTTATGTCTATTCATTAGTGAATCAAGATAAGGTAAGGAATGACCCTATATTTGTTTGTCCGTACGTGAAGTATTTTTGTCCTGCTTCTCAGACAAAAAAGGTTGTTTGCGTGGCTTGCGTGCAATTAATAAAGCAAGCCGGTTTGTACATGCAGACGCAACTTCTAAAAAGACAAGATGCACAAGAAAAACCGGATGGGGAAGAAGAGAAGCAATTAGGTAGTCTTTTGGCAAGACTTCCAATTATGAGTTTAATTGTCCAGTTGCACCCTTTGGATGTAGAAAATAATCATATTGAACAGGCATTTCAGTTGGGGATAAAGGTGGAATGGCACTCTTTTATTTAAAAATGTACACAAGCCAAAAATTAACCTTCTGTAATTAATTGTCCGAGGAAAAAGAGGACCCCTGTTTTGTGTCCATTACCTCATCACTATTCACCACAAAAGAATTTTTGACAGACTAATTTAGGTCATCGCTGTCTATTTAGGAGAAAAATGAGGGAGAAATTAGTTCTTAGCCTAGTTATAAGGAGCTTCCTTCTGCATTTGACCTTGTGCAAGATGGATTTCCTGAAATGAGACAATGGCTGCTTTTCCCAGGAACTGCTGGGGGCTTTTCGGCAAGACACACATGCCGCTCCGAACACACGCTTCTCCGGCATTGCTGAGCATCAAAATGGCCAGCTGGCTGGTTCTGCGACTGAGCAGGAGCCTTTCCACCAGACGGGACGTGCGCGATTCTTGTTAACTCTTCAGGCCTTGGGGCTTTCCTCCGGCCTGCTTGCTGGGCAGAGGGGCCTCCTCTGTCGCCCGCTGAAAGACATCCTATTCAGCTTCTCGTGTGTCCGTGTGTCGCGACAACACGGGCAGCCGCGTTATCCTCAGCCAGAACCTGGCCCATGTAGTCCAGGATTGTCAACACGGATTGGCAACCGCGGCCCTCGGGTTCAGTCGGGAATTTTCCCAGCCCTGCCTAGAGATGCGGGGAGCCTGGGGCCTTTTGCATGCAAAGCGGCGACCCTGCCGCCATGTTGCGCTCCCTGTACCTTTCCTCCCAGGTGTTGCCCTCGGGCCCTGGTGGAGGATCTTGGGATGGCACCTGTTGGCCCACTAAAAGAGCAGAGCGGTGGCTCGTCCAGCTGGGCGGTTCTCCCGATTTCCCCCGCCTGCCTAGAAGGGCCACTATTGTTTGGCACTCCGGTGCTGCACCCCCCTGCTCAGTACCTGGGAAGCACAGGTGGCTGTATGCATCACTGCCCCCCCCCCCGGCTGGAGAAGTGGCCAGCCGCGGTCTTCCAGGTTGGACTGAGGCAGCTTTGCTGGTGGCCGATGCTGCACTTGGCGAGGAACGCGTCTGGCCGAATCGGCAGCTTACACAGGCAGCTTCCGGGCGCACCGAACGCTCCCTCGGACCGACTTTCTTCTGGTTGTGCCAATCAGTGGCCTTCAAGGAGGCACGTGGCAGTTTGTTTTAATCATCTGGTGCCTGGCTCTGGTTTCGAGGGTTGGACTGCCCTGAGACACTGTGAGGGGTGGGATGCAGAAGCTTTAATGGAAAGCCCAGGGAGCAAAAGAGGCGTGGGGGTACGATGGACCTCTAAAATAAAGCAGTTCTGCCGGTCCTACCATCTCCCGACTCCCTTTAATGGGCAGGTGTTTGAAGATGTGGAAGATTAAACCAGGCACTTTTTCTTCCTAATTTTCCCATCGGGGCGATGGATCATTCTGTGGGAGTGTGAATTTCAGTGTGGAAAGTGATCCTGCCAGCTAACAAGCTGCTACCCTTCTGCAGCCCAATGTCTCTCTCACTCTTGTCTCCCCAGGGGGCAGAACGTCCGAAGATCAGCCTGCAGGTTTCTCTGTATCTGTTGTCCCAAGTGAGTGTTAATTATCTGCAGCTGATTTTCGATGGATTGTTGAGAAATTGAGTAATCCTCCTTGGGAGCGAGTGGATAAGATGGCTCAGCGCTGCTGCTGTTGAGCATTTATAGAACGAAAAGCAGGAGGTGGGGCTTGCAGTGAGCGGCTGGGGCAGTTTGGGGAGCCCTGGAAGAGCAGCCGGGTTGTGAGGAGGAGGACGTGGGCAAGCCCCGGTTAAAGAGCCGGTGCAGGCAGGCCGAAGACACACGCCGCGTGATTTGGAAAGGACCGTGCCACTTGGGATCGCTGCTGGGGGACCGTGCATTAGAACAGTCGCCCGTAGTGAAGGCAGGATGCCCTGTGCCAGGAAGCTAGTGCGGCATCGAGAACGGGCCGGGCTGCAGTGGTCCCCTTGCCTGCTGCTTCCTGCTCCCCTGGCCCACGCTCCAGGTTGGCCCAAGCAGCATTCCGTTGGGATTAGCCGAAAGGGGCGCGCGTGGGGGGGAAGGAGGGAGGTGGCAGGGCTGCTGCCGTGGGGAAAGCTGCTGGGGGCGGCAGGGCCTTCCTCGGCCACGCTGTGACCTCCTCTTCTGCGCGCTTCCTCTACTGCCCAGGTGTTCTTAATTATACATTATGCGCCTCTGGTGAATTCGCTGGCGGAAGTTATCCTGAACGGAGACCTGTCCGTGTTCTTTTCGAAAGTGGAGCAAGATGTCCAGAAAAGCTCCGTAAGTAAGCGGGGCACCGCTCCACCCCTGCGCCTCTCGGGTCCCCCAGGCCGGTGGGATGAGCCCGTGCGAGATTCGGGGTGCGTGGCAGAGCACCTGCCCCTTTGCCTGGGAGGCTCTGACGGGCGCTGGGCCGCTCCTCTTTGATGTGCCACATCATCGCTTGTGTTTCCCTTTTTAAGCTGGAATGTTGCCCTCCTCTTGCATGCAAACCGAAAGATAAAAAGAAGTCTGACACACGAAAGTGATCTTGTCTTCTGGGCACATTAGCTCATTCGGTGCCTTGCCCGTTTTTCTTAAGCGGGTTCTGTTATTAGGAAATCTGTGGTCAGGCGCCCATGGCTTTGCTGCAGCAGCAGCAGCAGCTCTACTCCCACTGAAGCGCTTCTGCAGAGTTTCTTAAGTCTGAGGTTTCTTACAGCTCTGGTGAGGCGGGAGGCGGGGATCGTCTTGTAGTAAATGTTGTCATCTTTGGTGGGTTTTCTGTGTAAGCGTAACCTCTCAAAAGGAAGAAATGTGCTAATTCTGCTAATTCGGGACCTCCACTTCCTACCACCAGGGTAGAAAAGATGTGACTTGATCCGCATCCACTGGAAACAGTGCTGTGCACCGAGCTGCACTCAGCAAGCTGAGCAGAAAGCGCCCACGCTGCAGGGCAGCACGGGGGCACCTCCGGGCGAGGGACGGTGTGGACGCTGAGGCTCCCCTCGTGGCACAGCGGCCGCCGTGGGTCCCTCGCCGTGGGGGGTTGTCCCGCCGCCCAGACGCAGTCCGCTCCCTGCAAACTGGCTGCATTCAGCCACCCCGACAGGGCGCGGCTGGCTCAGTCCACGTGTGGCTGGCACGTTGCCTGGAATCGGGGCCGCTTGCCAAGCAGGCCATTGAGGAGGAGTGGCGGGGCCTGCCCCTGCCGCGGATTCAGCCCCTGCCGATCCCCGAGTGGCGCTGGGGCACACGGAGTCCCTCGCTTGTGACATTCCTTTGAAACAGAATGGGAAACGGTGCGGGTGTGTCCGTGCGTGGGTCGTGATCATTTTTGTCGAGCCGCTCACAGCTGTCCCAGCGTGCAGTCCTGCCGCCTCGGTTCTCTGGCGCCTCAGCTGCCAGAAGGGAGTGGGAAGCGAGGCACGGGGCCGCGGGTGGCAGGAAAGGCCTTCCAGTCGGGCAGGCGGCTGCTGGCGGAGGAAGAGCCGGGACTGCACTTCGTGCACGGAGGGGGGAGGTCGCCTCCGGAGCTGCTCTCATCTGAGCAACACGGGAGCGTCAGGCACGTGCCCCCCTTTTTCCGAGCGACGGGGGCTGTTTCGAGGTTTGACTTCAGGTGTTCGGGCCGTCGGGAGGAGCGTGCGTGCCGTGCCCCGAGGCGTTTCCAAAGCGCACGCGGTGTGCGTGTGCCTCTGGCCAGGAGAGGCGGCGGCGGCGGCCCGGCTTTCCTCCACTGCCCAGGGGCCGCGGGTCGCACCCCACCGAGTGAGCGCCGCTCGGGACAGAGCTGCACTCACGTCAGGCGCACCTGCCTTCCTGTCAGATCGGTTTCCACTCGCTTCCTGCCCAGATCGGATGTGGCTGCTTCTGCTGCTTTCGGCTTTTGCTTAACCTACTTTCTCTCCTCTCTGTCGCGCCGAGGTGGTGCTTGGCACGGCCTGGTTTTTCCAGCAGATGTTTTGCCCAAGTCGGAGGCAGGCATGAGTTCCCCCTTGGGCCCAGGGCGGGCGTGTGCTCCACGGCGGAGTCGCCGTAAAGAGCCGTGCGCCTGCTCGTGCACACGGGGACGGAGCCTTGGACTCGGTAGCGCCTCGGCATGCGCAAGCACCTCCAGAGCCGAGATTCCGCCCTTCCTGCCTGCCCAGCACGCTTGGCCCAGGCTGCTCCCGTGAAGCCACGGGGAGGGCTGGAGGCAGGACCCCCCGCGAGGCTGCTCCTGGCCCTTGGGCCGCCTCCTGGCTGGGCCAGCCGCGGGACTCCTGCTGAGCAGTCCCTTTCAGAGGAACTCGGAAGTGCTGCTTTGGGCGCAGGACTCGTGGCTTGGAAGGGGACGCGAGGCGAACTCTTCCAACAGCCTGGCACTGCGGCGTCCCGGGATCTTGTCCTGGGACAGCGTTCCCTGAGCCGTCGCCTTGGAGCCTGACCCCCAGAGAGGCCCAGACGTTCTCTGCCCAGCAGCCCTCACAGGGCTGCAGATGCCTCCTCTTCCCCGCAGAGACTCGGCACAGGGAGGTGCTGCAGGCAGCCGGGCATCAGCTGTCCCTCTTCCAGCCCTTCCTGGCCCGACCTGCAGCTTGCTGAGTCTCGGTCTCTCGCTGTCCCGGACGAGGAGCCCTTTTGGTTCCAAGAGGACGGGGGCAAGTTCTGAGCGTGGGGCTGCCACCGTTTTGGGCACGTCAGGCCGACGGCTCGGCCCAGGCGTGTGGCTGGGAAACGCGGAGCTGCCGCCCTGCCAGCAGCTAAGGGGCATGCATGTTCACCCCGCCATTGCAGGCCAAGACGGGCCTCCGATGCTTCATTAAGCCCCCCGAGACCCTGGAACGGTCCCTGGAAATAAACAAGCACAAGGGGAAGAAAAGGCTGCAGAAGAGGCCCAACTATAAAAATGTCGGGGAAGACGAGGAAGAGGAGAGGGGCCCGGAAGATGCCCCGGAAGGCACGGAGGGGCCTTCCAAAGGCATCCGGCCGAGCGGGGAGAACGAAGGTGAGTCTGCAGCACGGAACCGTCCAAGGGCTGGCTCCTGGGCCCTGCTCTCGCGTGGATGTGGGCGCCGCCGTGCGTCTGGGCAGCCCCCCAGGGACGTGAGGACTGAACAGGCTTCCCCGCCTGGGCGCCCCCCGCCCTCGCAGGCAGCCATTCCACCTCGCGGCCCCTGCTCTGCGTGGGGTCGTGGCCCGGGCGCTCCGTGCCCGCTGCTGCAAGCCGCTTGGAGCGGCCTTGGCTGGAATGGCGGCCCCACTCTGCTCGGCGCAGCCCCTCGTGCTCTGCAGTGGGGCCGGCCTGGCCTCAGGCCCCCCCAGGCCGCTTGCCTTCCTCTCCCGCGGATCGCCGTGGGCCATCCAGTGGCATGTGGAGGTGCAGGGGGCGATTCTCGGATGAGATGCAAGAGGTCAGCGCCAGCTGGCCCCGAGGATGTGCCCCCTTTCAGCGGCTGCTGGGCGAGGCCAGGCTTCCCGGCCCGGGGCCCCTTCCTCTTCCGGCGCTCCGGACGGCCAGTCCGCCCAGCTGGAGCCTCCCTGCGGTGCTCTTTCCCACCAGAAATCGAGATGGTGATCATGGAGCGGTGCAAGCTGGTGTCAGTGACCGAGCAAAACATCACCGACGAGGAGAAGAGCGCAGCGGCCGCCGAGATGCCCCAGTGGAACAGGTCTGTCCCGAGACGGCGCTCAGCCCGGCCCCAGCTGCCAGGCCAGTCCGGCCTCGCCAGGCCCGGCAGCAGCAGGGCAGGCAGGTTTCTCCTCCCACACGAACCTGCATGGCCTCTCAGGGGTCCTGCTCCTGCCCCCTCTTCTTCTGAGGCAGAGAAGACGGCAGGCGAGCTCCTCGGGGCGGGGGGGGCGGAGTGCCCAGGGCTGCATCTTCCGTCCATCTGGACACAGACCTCCTGTTCCTGTTCAGGGTGCAGCCCTGCTCTCCCTGCCTCCAGCGGACCCCCCACCAGGCGCCCCATGGAAAGGACAGGACCACTGCCACTGTTTTGCAATCTCTGGGGTGGGGGGGGGTGTTGTTTCGATTTCCTTTTGCATGTATTGGTCCTAAGTTGCTAGAAAATCCCAGAGGATGCAGAATAGGCGTGTGCCGGCCCCCCAACCTGCCCTGCCTCCAGGCACATGGTCCGTGCGGATGGAGGGAGGCCCGGCGGCACGTGGGCCCGGCGGTGATCCTGCCCTCCCTGTCCACGCAGGCCGTTCCTCGAGATGGTCTACAACGCGCTGGAGTGCGCCGACTACGACTACTATGCGCTCTTCGTGCTCTGCCTCCTGTACGCCATGTGCCACAGCAAAGGTAAGGTGCTGGGGGGCGTGGGGGGGCTGGTCCGTCAGGTGCAGCTTGCAAGGGGAAGGGAGCGGGGGGCCCCCTTGGCGACGGGCAGCGCCCTCTTCTGGGGCAGCGCAGTGCCCGTGCCTCAATGGGGGGGTCTCGCCCCCGGGGGGCGTGTGTGTGCGGGGGCCCTGTGCCGCCTGGCTGGCTCCGGGCCTGCGGGGGGCTTTGCTCCCAGCTGCCCAGGGCCGAAGTCGCTGTTGGGAGACTCACAAGAGGCGGAGGGTCTCGGACCCCGGCCTGGCAGGAGCTGCAGGGGATGGTGCTGCAGGCTTCCAGGCCCCCGGGCCCTTCCCTGAGCCCCCGTTGCGCTCGTCCGCTGCCTTGGCGTGCTGTGGGGGGACTTCTGTGCCACACAGACTCCTCCTTGTTGAGGGCTCTCGGCACATGATCTCGGGGTGCCAGTGGAGGATTTCCAGGAAGCCGGAGTGGACGTGACTCCTCTGCCGTGATGGCATGGTAGTGAAAGGGGCCCTCCTGTGCTGAAAGGCACGAGTGGGGGGGCTGAGCCTGGCAAAGGGCCTCTCGTTTCGCAATTGCGATGGCCCCCCGTCACACCTCTGGAGGCAGCACTCGGCTGAAGTCACTGCTTCGGGCATCCTTTGAAATATTAGCAAATAAAAGTTGCATTTGAACGTGGGCAAAGAATTTTTGTTCCCGCCACGTGCCCAGCAGAGTATTCCCACATTTTGCATGATCCACTGGCCTGCTTTTAATTTCCAGCTGGGCCGCCTTTTTTCTTGGCGGGTTTGTTTATACGCCGGCAGAGTTTGGACTGGCAAAGCGAGGGGGCCGTGAGCTGGTGAAAGGAGCGAAGCCGCCCGGGTGGGGCCCATTCCCCGCTGGGAACAGTTTCTGGGCTACCTTCCATCGTCTGTGGGAGGGGTGAGGGCTGAGCCGGTTGGGACTGGTTCTGCCTTTAGGCCTGTTCAGGACTGTGAGGCTGGGCGCATCCCCGAGAAGTCGGCTGGCCGGACTGGCCCAGCGGCTCTGAGCGGCATCCCTGGCTCATGAGCGAGCACGAGCATCGTGCCCACTCAGAGGCAGGCTGGGCTGAAGCGCTCTGCAGCGCCCTCCCCACCCTGCCCCTCTCACTGGCGGGCCCAGGCTCTTCCTCTGATCCGCCGCTCATCCGCAGAGGGAGCTCCCCCGGCTAGGAGAGGCCTCTGTGAGCGCGCTCCAGCCCTCGTCCCTCGGATAGCACCTGGGGAAGGAAAGAGCGGGGCGGTTTGTTCTGCAGATGGAAAGCTGCCCCTTGTATTCGGATGCACCATGGACACTGTTTGAAATGGTCGGCGGTTTTCGGCTGCAAGAAGCACCTTCTGGGGACCAGGAGCATACTGGTGATGGGTGGATGGGTGGGTGAGAGGATCCTCAGTCTCTCTCCCTCTCCCCCCCCCCTGTGCGTGAGTGAGAGAGCGAGAGCGCACGCGAGCGAGCACTGACTGATCCCGACAAGGTGTAGTCAGGAGGATTCCTGCGCCATGATTCCATTCTCCGGTATCTGGGAGGCCGCCATGGCTTAGCTGGGGGAGTGGAAGCCCTGGGCGAGTTCTGGAGCTGCTGGGGCCAGCTGAGCCCCTGCGTGCCGTCCAGCAGCACCTGGCAAGCAGGCAGGGTGGGCAGAGCTGTGCGGGGAGAGGCAGCCTCTGCCTCCTCCTGGGCTGGGGGGAGGCTGGGGCCCTCCCGACTCAAGCGGCTGCGCTTTGGCAGTGTGGTGTGGCTTTGGGCAGCAGCCCCAGCGCTCCCACTGAGTTCCCAGGTTCTGGAAATCAAGATGGTTGGAAATCTGGGATCAAACGTGCTCCTGCAAGCACCTTTCCTTTGGATAGGAGCACTGGCAGGCTGCTGCCTGTTCCCGCTCCCGATCCCACGGGATGCATGGGCGTAAAATTTGCATGGGGAATTCCATATCTGCATAAACTATGTAGGGACTGTTTCCAGAGTTCATTGAATTTTTGCAGCAGGCCAAGATAGGCAATTAGTTTCCATGGGAGTGGCTTGTGAGAAAATGGACGGGACGCCCTGAGAGAGCAGGGCAAGAGGTGCCGGGGGTGGGGAGCGGCAGTGGCGGCAGGGGCTGCGCGAAGCCCAGGTGGCTGGGCAGGACGGGCCCTCCCCTCAGAGAGCAGTTGGCCAGCCTGTGCATTGAGGAGGCACCAGAACTGGCCACTGGCTGGAGGCTTGTGCTGGAGAGCATCCCTCCCGAGCATGGCCTAACAGCCTTCCGGTAGCAGTTACACGGTTGGGAGATGGAAGGTGGCGCCGAGCCGAGTTGGCCGGGGCGGGAGCGAATGAGTCCCACCTCCTGGGAGCCGATGGAAACGGACGGGGAGCCTCTTTGGTGCGCGATGCCCCGCGCTGCCGCACTTGCGATCGAGCAACTGGCAGCGGAGCGGGTGCTTTTCCCAGTTCAGTTCCTGCTGGTGGTTTCAGGGCTCCTCAGTCTTGCCAGTGCCTCGAAATGGCCACAAATGCCTTTCCCGTTTCTCCGAAGGAATCGAGCCCCTCACGCTGGCCAGGATCCAGCTCTCGGCCCAGGATGCAGAGGAGAAGAATGCGTACAACCACGTGCTCGCGGAAAGGCTCATCCGGATCATGAACTACGCCGCTCAGCCAGGTAGAGCGTCTGCCGCCCGCAGGGCGCCTCCTCCGCAGCAGCTCCCCACCCCCTGGCCCTGCCGTGTGGGTCAGCTCACAAACCCCGTAGTTGCGCGGAAAAGTGCACGTTTCAGTCCAGCGCCTCCGAAGGGCATCGTACTGGGAAAGTGCAGTGCGAAGCAACACTTTATGAGCCGGAGGACCCTCACCGAAGGGCGCGCTTTATTTTACCTGTGTTCTCCAAGCCAGCACCCCAGAGCGCATGGTGGCAGCCAAAGCTCAAATCCCCAAATGCTAAAGCTGTGGGACAGCAGGCGGGGGGAGCGCGGGGGGCCCGCAGTCGCCAAGGCCCGAGCACGCACATGGGTCGTCATGAGGCCCGGAGCCTGGCGGGGCCGCCACGGCCCCTCCTTCCAGGCAGAAGCCTCAAGTGGCCAAGCTGGGTCAAGGCGCCACGGGGCCTGCTCCTTCCAGGGGGTGCAGCACCCTCCCCCCATCGCCCGCCAACGGCGCCTCCGGCTCATCCGGATCGCCCTCCCGCTTGGTTAGCCCTCCTGCAGCCTGGTTGTGGGCATGTCGCCACGGGCCCCAGTGCGGAGGGCGGTCCCCTGACCCACGCCTCTCTTTCTGACGACAGACGGCAGGATCCGCTTGGCCACGCTGGAGCTCGGCTGCCTCCTGCTCAAGCAGCTGGTGATGTCCCGGCATGGCAGCATCATCAAGGGGGTCCACCTGGCCTGCTTGGAGGTGCGTGTGCGCTCGCCCGCCCGCCCTCGCCGCCTCTCTGGCCGCGCCAGGGCCTTCCGGGGCGCACTCGGAGGAGTTCGTGGCGCCCGCTGGCCCTCCCCTCTGCGCAGTGCGTGGCTGCTCCTCCCGGGGCCGGGCCGGGCCGGGCCGCAGGCGTCTCGGGGGGAGGTCCAGCTGTGCCTCCGGGGCGCCCCGGGACTGTGCTTCCCCCGAGGGAGGCCCTTTGGCCCAGTGACAGGGAGCACATGAAGCAGTGGCTCTTGGCCTCCGTAGCCCGGAAATGCCCGCCTGCCCCTCGGAATCGGGAAGAGCAGGGCGCACGAGGGAAGAGGCATTGCTTCCCGCAGCGGCCTTCCACCCCCGCCTCCGTCCTGTGAGCCGGCCCACGACCCCTGTAGCTATGTGGAGGGCTGCAACTTCCAGTCCAGTACATCAATCAGAAGGGCGCCAGGTCGGGAAAGCATGGTCTAAGGCAACATTTTATGAGCTGGAAGACCCTCACTGTAGGGCACCCCCCCCCCCCCGCCAGCTTGCCTCCTTGCCGGAGAAGGCCGTGAGGAGCGGTGGCGGGCAACCCAGCTTGGTTTAGGGTCTCGCTGCCGCTTTAGATACGGCGTCACATCCGCATCGTCCCAAGCTCTTTTCTCAAGAGTTGGTGCCTCGACCCGGAACTGGATCGCTTTCTTTTCCTTCTAGGGTGCCAGAGAAGAAAGTGTTCACCTGGTGCGGCGTTTTTATAAGGTATGTGCCTCACTTTGTGTTTCCCACACCACCCTGCTCGGGAGAGGGTGGGGAGGCAGTGGGGACGTCGGAGCCGTCTCCAAGAGTCCTTGTGGGGCCGGCGTGGGGCTGGCCCTTCAGTGGGCAGGGGAGCAGAATGCCAGGGGCAGGGCCGGCCAAGGGCCCCCGACGAGCGGAAAACGGCTTTACTACCCTAGAGAGTTTGTGGAAAGGGATCGTGCGACTCACTTGTTTTCTTTCAGGGAGAAGAAATTTTTCTGGATATGTTTGAAGATGAATACAGAAGTATGACTGTAAGTCACTCGAATGGAGCAGGACGGATTGTGTGGATGTGACTCATCTGCGATTGCCCCATCTTAATGGAAGGAGCGTTCCTGGCACACGAGTCCAGTGCACGGAAACACTGGCACAGCACCTTATTCAAATTCCACAGCATTTGCAAATGGAATTTATGTAACTGCTTTTCATAACCATTGCATTCATGCTGGAACGGCAAGGAGCGCGTGTCAGTTCGTGCCGCCTGGCCTGCCAGCTCCACAGAGATGGGGACCGCTCTCCGTGCGGTTGGCCGGGGAAAGCGGGGAGCTGCCGGACTCGTGTCTCGGGATGCGGCGGCAGGAGAGCGGGGGAGGCTCCAATGGGGCAAGGCCCCTCGTCAGGCAGGGCCCCCGCTGGGGTCTCGCCCGGGAATGCAAGGGGATTGTGGGACGGCACACGCAACGCGGGCAGCCCCGGACGTGAACACCGCTGGGAACGGCGCTCCCCTCTCGTGCTTCCGTGGGCCGGCCCGTCTCCAGCTTTCGCGGGCTGCCTGCGGAATTGGGTCGCGCGCTGAGGGTCCGATTCCTTCCCCAGCTGAAGCCCATGAACGTGGAGTACCTGATGATGGACGCCTCCATCCTGCTGCCGCCAACGGGGACGCCGCTCACGGGGATCGACTTTGTGAAGAGGCTGCCCTGCGGAGACGTGGAGAGAACGCGGAGGGTGAGGGCCTTCGCGCTGCCTCTGCCCCGCGTTTCGGGTCCTGCCCGTCCTCCAAGCCGCTGGTCCTCTTCTCCTCCTCCCTCAGCCTCACAGCCGCTCCAGCACGGAGCCCCCGTGGGGATGGCCCCGTCACGGGTGGGCCACGGGAGCAGGGGCGGGGCCGGGGGGCTTCCGTGGGCCGGATGGACACGGGCGTGAGCCGGTGCCCCGCAGCGCGGCTGGCCCTCGGGTCTGCAAGCGCCGGCTGGGAGGGCGGCTGCTGTGCCCGAGGCTTCTCACGGTGGGAGAGCTGGGAAGGGCCGGGGCAGGGAGCCGTGGCTCGGGGCGCGAGCCGGCCCTCCACCTGGCTTCTCCCGCGGGGCGGTGGGCAGGCGGGCGGGCGGGCAGAGCCAAGCACGTGGCATCCCACCCACCCACCCACCCACCCTCCGGGAAGCCTGGATGGGGCAGGAGAGGGGCCGCGGGTCTCGCAGGAGGAAGGGCCCCGGGGAGGAGCCGGGCACAGTGGGCCCTCACCCCCGTAGCAGCCGGCGGCCCCGTGTTTTGGAAGGGTGGAAGTGCGGCGAAGAGGCACGTGCAGCGTCACGTGGTGCAGAGCCGGGGGGGGGAGCTCCCGTCACCCGCGGCCGCTGCATGCTTGCCCAGGGAGCCCCAAACCCGCCTCCGGATCGCGGGAGGCGCACGGCCGCTGAGGCTCGCCGGCAGTCGGGACCGAGATCGGCGGAGGAGGGAGCGGAGCGGAGCCGCTCTTCAGAGGCCCCTGGGGGGCGGCCTCCCCCTGCTTGTGCAGCACGTGTCCCGGTGCTTCCCACAGCCTCCTGCCCGCTTCCTGGCAGGCTGCAGTGGGACGCCGGGCCCTGGGGTCGCTTCTCCCCTGCCCCTGCCCCAGGCACAGCTAACCTCCTCAGAGCAGCAGGCCGGGCAGCCCAGCATGGCTTCCTCCCAGAGTTCCCGCTGGGAAGGTGGCCCGGCCCCTTCCGTGCGCAGCGCCGTGGGTGCAGGCTTGATTTCCGCGTACTGATGGCTCGCACAATCGTATCGGAGGCCTGTATCCTTCTGGCATACAAAGAAGGCGTTCTCTGTGGCAAGAAGGGAATGCACGGTGGCGAGATCGCCTGCATCTCGACAACATTCTTGGAAATAGCAGCTAGTGAGCCAGTCTCTCTTCTTCAGACCACACAGGCTGTTATCTCTTATCTCGTTTGTTCTCACACAAGTGAATTTCTAGGAAAGCAGAAGGCCTTGTTCCTTGAACAGAGCTGATTCCTTTTAAAAGCTTTTCTGATTAGCCAGAAACATGTGAAGAGGTTTGCTCGACGTTCGAAAGCACTGGGCTGCTCTCCCTGGCCGTTCTTAGGCGTGCTCCTCCTGCAAGGCAGCTGAAGCAAGGCCAGAAACGTGGAGCTTGCTGCTCTTCTTTCCACTCTCCCCAGAAACAGAGAAGGAAAACTGCCTCTTGACCACCCCATTTGGCCCTTAAAAGCAGGCTGCGTCCCAGGGAAGTGCCCCGGCAAAGCCGTTTTAAAGAGTCCCTTTTGCATGTCTCTTGTGTGGAGAAAGCCGCTTCCCACCAAAGGCTCTGCCAGAGCTTTCCCACCAGCTGGGGGGGGGGGGGACTCCACCTGCTCCCTCTCCTGGGCAAGCACGGCCCTTTTCCAGTTGTCCAGAGCCGACGGTGGTTATTCGCCTCATGCGGAGCGAAGGGCTGGGACGCACGCAGCTCTGGAAGCACAGATGCCACCCTAGCCGAGGTGCTGGAGGGGCTCCATTGGCCGCCAGCTTCGTCCCACGCTCAGCTCGGGACGCCGAGCTTGGCCTCCAGATTCCTTAAAGGTCCGAACTCATGGGTACTGGGAGAGGGCCGACCTTTCCGGGTGACCCTCCCTGCAGCTCAGGGGCTCCCCAGGTGGGCTCCCCAGGTGGGCTCCCCAGTCCACCCCAAGGTTGCCAGGGCGGCATGCCTTTACCCAGGGCAGGGCTCCTCAGCAGCTCCGCCAGGATGCCGACGCAGCGTTTGCCCCGCACCCTCCTTCCCGGTTTTCTGGAGCCCGGGTCAGTTGGCTTTGTTTCAGACCCCTGTGGGGACTCCACATTGCAGGGGGACGTGTGTGAGGGTCCTTTCCCCTCTCTGGTTGCGCTGTGCTGCATTGTTCTGCTGCCGGCGCTCTGTCTGCCAGTCGGTTTGGTTTGCTGAAGGGCAGTGGTTGCTTGACCCACCGGGGCCCCAAGGGCAGGATCAGAGCGGTTCAGAACGAAGAGAACGTCTGGATGCAGGGAGAGGCGGGGGGACTGAAGGCCACCTCCTCTGTGTCCGCGTTGGGCCTGGTCTTCCACAGGGACCGGCCCTTGGGTGCTCAGCCAGTGCCTGCTCCCCACACGCCTCGCCTCGCCTCGCCTCGCCACGTGGGGCCCGGGGCAGGTTTCCAGGCGCCTCCCTTCTGCTGCCCTTCCCGTCCCTTCCCCTCCCCACCCTGTTTATGTCACTTTGTACACCCAGCCAGCCAAAACAGGGGAAGACTTTTAAGACAGGCTCTTTCCAAGAATCCCGGATAGCCCCCAGTCCAGGAGTTCGTTCTTCCAAGCGCCCGCATCCTGTCCCAGCCCCCCTGCCTGTCCTCCCAGCCGCCTCACTTCCACCATTCAGAAATTTAGCTCCTGACCTTTCACATCTCTCTGCATTCCTTTTGGGTGATGACTTTGCTGCCGGGGCAGATGTTTTGGCCTTCGGCAAATCTCCCGCGCTGTAAAATGGGAGCGTAGTCCACAGTTGCTCAGGCCCAAAGCGAGGAAGCACTGCCCCTCTGCCTGCGGCCTCACCTGTACCCCCGAGTGGGTGGCATCGTGCCCCACCGTCGCACCCACCCCACGCCTGGTTTCGAGCGTTGCGTGTCGTGTGTCAAAGGCAGGCAGAGGCTGCATTCGCTGTTTGAATTGCGTTGGGTTTTCTTCTCTTTTTTGGCAGGGGGTGCAAACAGCCTTGGTTATGTTTCGTGTGGTGGTGTGGAAAAGCTTGCGGAGAACACTTGTAAAGGTGTTCCTTGGGTGGAGGGCCACGGCCAGAGCCGGAAATGCTGCGGCCCCGTCTCAGGCCCGGTCCTGTGCGTTTGGCGCCAGGCCTGCATCGCCAACTTACTCAAACCAGAAAAGGCGGCGGGGGGAGGATGGGGGGGTGCAGGACGGGCCCTTCTGTCGTGCGGCGGTGCTCAGGACCGGCAAGCCAGCGGTTTGGCTTCAACCACAGTGTCCTGTTTTTAGGAGTGAGCGTGCTTTCTTCCTTTTTCGAGCAAGGACCTGTATTTTTTTAATCCCTGGCACCTTTTCCCGTCAGGCGATCCGAGTCTTCTTCATGCTGCGTTCCCTGTCGCTGCACCTCCAGGATGAGCCAGAAACCCAGCTGCCCTTGACACGGGAAGAGGACTTAATTAAGACGGATGATGTGCTCGACTTGAGTGAGTAGCTGCCCGTGGCTCCCAGAGACCACCTGGGCTGTGCTTTCCTAGGCAGCCATCACGCCATTCATAATCCGGAGGGGCGGGAGCCGAAACAGAGCAGCAAACTGCATCTCCTGGGTATCTCCCTCCTAATTTTGGGAGCTGCTGGCCAACACACCTGTAGGGCACCAGGTAGGAGAAGAGCGCTGGAGAAGAGGAGACGTGCATTTTGCAGCTGGGGGGAAGCCGGTTCCCGGCAGTCCCAGCCTCTCTGGGCACATGCACCCTTGTGTGCATGTCCGAATTTTTGGTGGCCTCCCCGTTTGGGGATAGGTTTTAAAAAAAAAGATAGTTGCCACAGTAACACTAACTGGAAGCTATGCATCCCAAAATAGCCACACCAGATTCTGGTAATGCCTCGCTCTTTTGTTATGAAAATAAATTGTGTATGCTAGGAAATGTAGTGTCTTGGCACACACCATGCATATTAATAGGGAATGTCAGTCATCGTTGCCGTAATAATTTAAGGGAAATCGTCTCACTGTAACGCGTGTCCTGGGCTAGGCCGCCCGTGCCCCTGACCCAGCCCGACACCGGGCACTGCCCTAGCCTCGCCGCGGCAGCCGGCCTGGGGCAGGGAGTCTGCGGTGCCTCCCTGTGCCCCACATCTGCACGCGCCCTGCCCTGCCCTGCCCTGCCCTGCCCTGCCGGCTTCCAGAAGAGAGTCTGGGGCTGGAGGGGCGTTGCACACCCCTCTGAAAATCGGGGTCCGCAGGCCAAGCGGCACCGGCCGCCCCTCATCCAGAGGCCTGGGAAACGGCCCCCGCCGGTGGTGCCGGAGCTTACGGCGGCCAGCAGGCCCTGCCAGCCCCCCCCCAGCCCCAGTCACCCCCACCCGACTGCCTCCGGAGCAAGGCAGCATCTTCCCTTGAAAGGGCAGCACACGAACTGCACCGGAACTGCCGCCCCAAAGCCCCACTGGGGGCGCTTTGGCTCGGCAAAGCCAAGCCCTGTGCCCTTGGTTTCCAAACGAAAAGGTGGCTTTTTCTCGGGGCCACTGCTTGCCACTGAGGGCAGGACGGGGGGCTGGGCGTGGCCCCCGCCCAAAGGGCTCTGCCTTTGGCACGCGTCCGCATGCCTTTGCCGGGCCCCCGCACGGCTGCCCTCCTCGGGGAAGCAGCTGCGGCCTCTCAGCCGAGGCACTGGGAGCCCCGGCAGGAGGCGCGAGCCGCGTGGGAGCCGGCCAGGGCCGTGCACGCGCTGGAGCGTGCGGCGTGGGGGATTGGTGCCATGCGCCGGCCCAGCTCCGCTCGGCGCCCCGGCTGGCATCCCCTGGCTTCGCAAGGCGGCAGGACCCCGGGGAGCCCGCCCTCCTCCGAGGAGACGGGCCCGTGCCTCGCGCGGTCCTGGGCGTCGTGTGCGGGCTCCGACTGGGCCCTGTCAGGAAACAGCCTCCCGGCGCAGAATTTAAGCAAGCAGCTTGTAAACTGACTGGAAATGCGACTGTAATGTCTCTGTCAGGTATTTTATATGGATGTTCTTGAAGCAAATCAAATTGCAGCGTTCTTTTTTTTTTTGCTTTCAAATGGAATGATGTCGTTGTTTCCTGCATATTGATTGTTTGATTGGTACCTGCCCCCCACCTTTTTATTTTCAGTAATGCTCATTGACGTGGTTTAATGTCTATTCCTGTAACCTCCTGTTCTACGGAACAGTCACAGTTGAGCATTAAAGGTGCATTAAAGCTCATTTTGCCATTCAGTTTCCCAGTCTCTCGTCTGAACGCACAAGCCGTTCTCCGCCCCCCGATACGTCCGCAGTGGCAAAGATTAAGTATCAGACTGGCTGCTTTTCCTGGAAATCCAAATTGTTTCTTGTCTGTGGAGACCAGTCAGGCCCCCACTGCGATTCTGCTGCGTGCAAGGGAGAGAGGGAGCGCTCTTCTGGCGTTGACTGGCCCCAGCCGAGGCCCCGAGCCCCGTTGCTCCGCGTGCGTGTGGACCAGGGATGAAGGGCCGGGCGGTTCTTCCGTGCCTGCTGCGCGTGAGCCGGTCCAACCCAGAAGGTTCTTCCTCCGCACACAGTGAGGCCCCTTCCTCTGCGCGCCGGACACGGCTAAGCCAGGAGCCTCACGGCGTCCGGACCGGGCCGCCCTCCTCTCCAAGGAAAGGGGGGCACGCCTGCCTTTGCGTGGCATAGTGTCCCGAGTGACGCTGTGGCTGATGAGCTGTGCGCTTCTCCCAGATCGGGGGGAAGCCCTCTCCCACTGCGGAGGGCTAAAGTGGTTCCGAGCAATGAGCCAGCGGCGGGTGTTAAGCCCTGCAGGCATCTCGGCCCGGCCCTTCTGGGCCGGCAGCGGCTCGTGACGTGTCCCTGTGGGGCCATCCGCCAGTGGCTTCTCCTCGGGAGGGCAGTGGGGAAGGTCGCAAGGGGAGATGCCCACTGCAAATTGGCACCCCTCTCCACGGGGTCAGTTCGGGGCACCTTTGGCCGTCTCATCCGCCAGGGGAGCGCAAACCGGCCTGCAGCCCCTTCTCCCCCAACCCTCCACTTTCTTTCCCTCCCTCTTCTGCTTCAGACAACAGCGACCTAATTGCCTGCACGGTGATCACAAAAGACAGCGGCCAAGTCCAGCGGTTTCTGGCTGTGGACGTTTACCAGATGAGTCTGGTGGAGCCCGATGTCGCCCGCTTGGGCTGGGGAGTGGTTAAATTCGCAGGTCTTCTGCAGGTGAGTGCAGAGAGGACGACTGAGGCAACGAGGGCCCGGCTGCAGCCACGGCAAGGAGGGGGAGCCACAATTACCTTGGAACAGGGCCGCTCCTTAGTCACCCGTGCCGAGCGGGGGGTGCCTCCCGGCGCCGTGGCACAAGCCACGCCGAGGGCTGCTGCCTTGCTTCGGCTCGTTGCCCAGCCGGGAGGAAGAGCCTCTGAATGGCTTGCAATGGGCCCATTTCGTCGGGGCTCATTTGGGGGGAGTCCTTTCCTTGTGCTGGTCTGCCTGGGGAGCCAAGGTGAGATCAGCAGCCCAGTTTGCCGTGAATGTGCGGGCCGAGCTGCCGTCAGGCTGAAACGGGCGCTCGGCAGAGAAGGAGCTGGTGTGGGACACCGCGCCCTGTGGCCACCTGTCCCCGTGCAGGGAGCTGCCCTGGGGTGGCCCTGGCGCACACAGAACCTTCCCCCGCAGCTTATCAGTTCACGGTTCATTGCAGGATTTGTGTGGCAGACGACGAAGCCGAGTTTGCTTCTCTCACTCCCTGGGGCCTTATTTCCCGCTTCCTCCCCCCGCTTCCTTCCTTTACTGCAGACCCCTTTGCGACACAGTAGTACCGACACGGCGAGCAGCTGGGTTTTCTGGAGCCCGGTGAAACAAACCAGGGTTCTCAGTTCGCACGTAGCAAGAGCCGGTGCTCCAGACTACCCACTGACGAGCTGTGGGTTCTTTCCGGCTGAACCTGGCTGGAATCTGGGGTTCGCTGGTGCAGCCTGCTCGCCCGCTAGGGCAGCTCGGCATCCGCCCCGGGTGGATGAGCCCCCGGGCCGGCGTTCGTGTGAGCCAGGTGGCAGGCGGGGTCTCCTGCAGCGTGCAGCACAGCAGCCAAAGGCGGCCTTGTCCCTCCTGTCTTTCCCGCAGGATATGCAGGTGACGGGCGTCGAGGACGACAGCCGGGCCCTGAACATCATCATCCACAAACCGGCCTCCAGCCCGCACTCCAAGCCGTTCCCCATCCTCCAGGCCATCTTCGTCTTCTCCGATCACATCCGGTGCATCATCGCGAAGCAGCGCCTGGCGAAGGGGCGCATCCAAGCCCGGCGGATGAAAATGCAGCGAATCGCAGGTACGCCTCCTCCGCCTGGGCCTCACTCATCCATCCCCACCTGGAGCATCTCGGCTGGGCTTGTGGGGCTTTGCAGGAGGCCTTCCCCGTAAAGGTTCCGGGCCTCCTCGTCCCCCACGCAGCCAACCCAGATGGCAGCAGCCAGAGCCGCCTGTTTAGCCATTCTCAAGCAGCGCTGCTCCCTGGAGCGCCTCCCGAAGCGCGCGACTCCGTGAGTGCTTCGCGTCGTTTCGCTTCCGGAGCTCTGAGTGTTGGCTTTCCTGCACACCACACGCCTCAGAGACTCTTTCCCCCCATTCCTTTCACGTGAAGCGTGGTCCTCGCAGCACCAGGCTGTGGGAAAAGTGCGACATTGAGCCTGGCGAAGGAGTCGGGGGCGCAAGCGCAAGGCAGCTGGGATGCGGACGGATGTGGCAAAGCCAGACGGTGTGAGCGCCAGCCAGCCGGGCGTTTGAGCAGGCAGCGCCGGCTCTCCCGAGGCCTTTAGAGCAATCTCCACCTGCTGCTCCTGCTCGAAACACAGGAACAGCGCGAGCCAGGAGGGGTCCCCGGGCCATCTAGTCTGACCCCTGGCTCCAGCCGGCTCCACTCCTGCAGTCCCCAACACGTGGGCGCCCGATCTTTCCTTGAAGGCCCTCACTGATGGGGCCTCCACCGCCTCCCTGGGAAGCCCATTGCATATTCTAGGGGTCCTAACCCCCAGGAAGTACTTCCTGGCATCCAGCCTGAAGCCTGGTTCCTTGAGCTTTGCCCCACGGGGACGCATCCCGCCCTCCACTCCATTGCTTTCCGTGTTGGGATGATTGTTGCCACTTTTAAAACTCGGAAGGAGCGGATGTGTTTTATCATTGGGTTTATTGTATTTATTTTTATCATGTACGTACAGCTTCAGCTATAGGATGATTCATAAATCGAACATGGTGAAAATGATAGGCTCTGTGCTCTGTTTCACGCAGCTCTTCTAGACCTTCCGGTCCAGCCCACCAATGAAGTGATGGGCTTTGGACACAGCTCTGCTTCTGCGGCTCAGCACCTGCCATTCCGGTTTTATGACCAAGCCCGGCGTGGCAGCTGCGACCCTGCCGTCCAGCGCTCCGTCTTTGCGTCTGTCGATAAGGTCCCAGGTAAGGGTCCTCTTCCCGGCACTCCTTAGATAAGACCCCGTATCAGGCGGTCCTCAGCCCGGTGGAAGTGGAAAGGACAGGCCAGTGAAGCGGGTGAGTTCATTCTTCCTGCTGCCGTGTTGTTCCTCTTTGCCACGGCTCCTCCCTCATCCACTGGGGTAAGCGACTCTTTTCCTATCTCTGGCTTATGAAACCGTGTTCACTCGTTGCTTTCACACGTACTGATCTGCCCTGCATGGTACGATATGTAAAGCAGAGGCAGCACCAAGGGAAGGGACAGGGAAACGCAGAGGTGGAGGAAGAAAGAGAAAATACGAAGGTGGCGTGCAGGGCGAGGGGTGGCAGGCGGTTTGGGCATTTCTCCGAGTCCTTCGTCCGAAAAGAGTTCCCACAGTTCTGCCAGGTGTTCTGCATTTCATCCCGTGCCCCCTCTCCTCGTGGACTGCGCATTCCTGAGTTGCGAGCGGCAAGCTGGTGCATGTCGGGGAAACGGGGGGCTCCCCACACGGGGGGCGCTGTCTGGCCACCGGGGCTGCAGTAGAAGGCCCTGCCTCCTCCAGCAAAGCTCGTGCGTTGCATTGCTTTATGGGAGAAAGCACGGGAAGGGGCTGTGTGGCCGCCCTCACTGATGTGAATCTTTGCGTCTGTGTTGTCGCTCGGCTCTGTCTTTACGTAACGAAGGGCGCGCCGGTTGCGGTAAAGTTTTGGATGAAAGAGGTTGCAGCGCACGAGAGTCGGCACAGGGCAGGGCGACAGCCGCGTCCGCCAAGGTTTCTTGCAGCCCAGAAGTCCCTCGCTCCTCCGTTTAATCTGCAAGCAGAATGGGAATCCAGCGCGGCGGTTTTTATGCGCACTTGACCTGGTTGTGAACCTTTGCGCTGTTCTCAAGGCGCATCTCAACCGCCTGCATACAATCTGAAAATTCTCCCTCTGTGGCACGCAGAGTCGATAGGTCAGTTTCCAGCTGGTAGCCACTCATCTCTGTCACAAGCAGCCCAAACCTGCCCGTGAGGTCAATCCAAAACTCAGCGACACCGAGGTTCGCACGGGCTCATGCTCAAGGCAGGCCTTTGTTTCACATGCTCTGCTCTTTCCTTTTAGTCTGTGGAGCGTACATGTTCCACAAATGTGTTTTGTCTTGCATACCGAGGTGGGGGAAAGAGGGACAAGAGTTCAACTGCTTAGCAGCGAAACCCTTTCCTGTGTGGGTCACAGTAGCAGAACGGGAATTTCCGCAGGCCAATGGATCCGTGCAGAAGGCAAACAGCTGCTGAAGGGAGAATGCTGAGAAGAGCGTTCATGATGCCGGTCGAAGGGGGAGAGGCTGGCGCTCAGCACAGGGCGGGCCTGGTGCTTGGCCGCCCGCAGGGGCCCTGCCGAGGACTTCACTGCACCCCAGTCAGAGGGGAGCCCCCGCCGGGCCAGGAGTGCACGAGTGGCCGCTTTGCCATGTCACGCTCCTTGCTCCGTGTGAGTCTGCGCAGAAGTGGGGAGCAGGCCCTGAGGGGTCCGCCGACCTCCTTCGCAGTGGTGAAAGGACCCTGGTGCCCGCAGGTGTGAGGACTCAGTTTCTCACCCCTGCCAGAAGGAAGTGGCGTTCTCGGACCTGGTGACTCTGCTGCGGGCGAGCAGCATGGAGGGACAAGACATGTGCCTCCTCGGCGGACTGAGCACTCTGTCAGGTCCCACAACCCCACAGCATGGCTGTCCCACAGGAAGAGTGGCAAAAGGGCCGCTCGGTGTCAGATCCCGCTTCCCGAGGAGCGTCTCGGTTTTTTAAGAGGCCTTATTCCCGCTCGGACGCTGCAGAGCAGTGCCTGGGGGCGTGTGGGCAAGGCCTGCCGGAATTCCAGAAGCCGCTCGGCAAAGCCTCTCCTGCGTTCAGGCCTGGGGTCCTGAGCCTCCCTCCACGCCTTTCTTTATGACTCGCAAGGCCTATGCGGAAAAGCCGTGGTGCTTTGCAGAGCTCGCGACCAGCTGCAGAACCGCGCCTGGCTTGGCCCGGAACGTGCCGGGGCGGCGGCGGTGGAAGGCCTCTCCTCCAGAGCCGCATTTGGGCCAGCTGTGGCGTTCCAGGGCAACCCAGCGTGGTCTGAGCGCGGCCCAACCAGCAGCCCTGCACACTGGCATCCAAGTAGCTCTACCCCATGGGACTGGAGACGCACCTGACAGGGGTCACTGTGCAGGCAGCCGGGTGCCGGGGCTCCCTTGTTAGTGGCTGAAGTGCTTCAAGGTTGCTCTTGCAGTTCTCCAGAAGCACGAGGACCAAACCCTGGCTCAAGGTAATCTTTGCAGCAAAAGCACGGGCCCCTGTGCCACCTGGTGAGGATTTCCCTCCTCACCCCTTGGAAAGATGTGGTTGAAAAGTCATGGCGGGATGCCGGGCAGAGGCATTCCCTGAGAGCCCGTCTCTTTTACAAGCAGGGGCCCCACGGAGGAAGCTTCTCAAAAGCGACTGCGCCCGTCACCGGCACTCCCAGCTCCCTTGCCTGAGGACGAGCTAGCCAAGACAGCCTGCTCTAGAGATTGTGGGAAGATTCTGCAGATTGGGAAGAATAAATAACTGTGCTTAAAACAGCGCAAAATCCTTGGTGTGTGGAACAAAGCCTTTGTGGAAAGATTTGGGGCGGCGGAGAGGTAGCAGAAATGCAGGGCATCCATCAAGGACTCCCGCAAGGCCCTCTGAGGTCCCCACAGAAAGAAGGGGGAGGCTGCCACAGTCGGCGTGGCCAGAGCAGCCAGCTGGGAAGAGAACCTGAAGCTGCAGGCCTTGCGGGCAGCCGTTGGCCCGCCCAGCCCCGCCTGGCAGCAGCTTCCTGCGGTTTTTCCCAGCCTGCTCCTGCAAGCTGCTTCACAGGAGCCTGGCTGAGGGAGGGGAGAAGCAGCAGGTGGGGCAGCCATGCCAGGGGCCTTCTCCGCAGGGGAAGGAGTCGCCGGCGGGAGCCGTCTCCTCGCGGTGGCGAGAGCTGCATGAGCTTCCGCGGCTGCTGCCAGATGGTGCTTGGAATAGTAGCTTTGCACGGCCCGATCTTGGGATTTTCCGGTTGGGCTCTTCAGAAAGGACAGGGGAGAGAAGCAGAACGTTCTCTCTCTGTGCTCAGGGCGAGACGGGAACTGTTCTGCTTCTCGGTTAGCACTGCATGTGAGTGCGTTTCTGTCTTTTTTGCGGGTATATTAATCGCCCTCCAGTCGGTTACAATAACTGGTTGATGAGGAAAGGGCTGAAGGGGCTTATCTTTCACAGAGACCTGATGAGGCAGCATTATGACTTCCCATACTGCACGCTGAAGAGTCTTTTAAAAAAGCGTCTCTGTAAAACCCAGAGGTTAATAGTCAGGTTCTGACTCGAGCGTTCTCCGAGCCTGACGCGCCGGCGCCTTCCTCGCACGGGGCTGCCGCCGTGCCTGCGCTCCTTCGGCGTGTGGCTCACAGCTGGCAGCAGCGCGAGCCAAACTCAGGCCCCACTGGAAGGCGCCCTCCAAAAGTGTACAGAGGAAGTTTCCTCGACAGCCTGGGCAAATCTTCCATCTGCGACTCTTTCTGAATGCCATATGGCACCCGCCGCCGGAGCCAGGCGGGCAGCCAGTTCAGACTGCTGGAAGCGCCGGCACTGCAGAAGAAGGCAGAGCGCCGAGGGGGTCTTGCAACGCTTGCTCGGTGAGAAGCGCGGGCGGAAGCGCCGAGACGCCGGGGGCGCCTGGAGAGCCGCTGGCAACGCGCTGCCGGGGCCCGAGAGCGGCTCGCTGCGGAGAAGGCTGGCGCCTCAGCGTCCAGCCCTGGATGGGGCCTCGAGGAGGTGGCCGTGCCGTCCTGAGGAGCATCCCGCCGGGCATGGCCAGAGAGGCCCGGCTCGTGCCCACGTGAGGCGGCTGGCGGGGCTTTCTGCCGTGGAGGATCCCGAACCCTGCCCCGGCCGGCTGAGAAGAGCACGCTCGTGCAGCTGTTCTCTGCCAAAAGGCACAACGGAGCAGCCGCCCAGGTGCCACTGGCATGTGCGGCCTCCGGCATCTCCGGTTGCCTCTGGCACGGTAGCCCTCCCTCTCCTGGGGCTTTGGGCAGCTCCTCCCAGGCCCGCCACTTGTTGCGCTGATGAGGGCAACGGGCTTCTGCCGCAGCCGCCCACTCTTGCTTTGGTTGGCCCAGCAGAGCAGCCGTGCAGGTCGCCCCGGTGCCCGGAGGCCGTTTTCCCAGCCGCCTCTTCCGCCTCGGTGGGCCGGGTGACCAGTGCTCCAATTCCTAGGGGGGACCCTCCGGGACATCTCGGTTCTTGGGAGACGTCGCCATGTGAATAGGCACCTAAGGTCCTAAAAAGAGAGCCGGCTGCCCACTTCGCCGCAGGCATGGTTGCTCCGTGCTGCCCAGATAAGGGAAGGATGAAGTCTGGGCCGGTGTGTTTTCGGATGGCGGGGGCACAAGGCCGGGAGATGGGTGCCTTGGCTCCCCTCCCTGCCTGGTCAAGGAAAGGACTCCTCTCCCACGAGTCAGCAGCCTCAAGCAGTTTATGTGGGTGAGATTTAATAGCCAATTAAGGCAAAGTGATAAGGTCTAATTGCCGGCCATTAAACCTCTCCTTCTGAAAGCTGCCGGGTTGCTGGGGCCCTCGCTTCAGCAGGAATCCTAGCGCCGATTCCAGCAGCCTCTTGCATCCCTGAAGCGGACGTCCAGATTGATTCTGGTGCAAGTCACTGCCTGCAAATGTGTTCCTCTGTTTGCTCATTTCTTTCGTTTTCATAGCACCCGATAGCCGAGGCACATCAGGGGAGGAAGGGAAGCCACGGCCACCAGAGGGGAAGTTGGAAATCGGGGGATGC
Source organism: Varanus komodoensis (assembly GCF_004798865.1). NCBI lineage: Eukaryota > Metazoa > Chordata > Lepidosauria > Squamata > Varanidae > Varanus > Varanus komodoensis. Next base: position 815,897 of record NW_025335684.1, on the reverse strand, counting down.
CGGCCCAGGATGTGCATCCTCCCAGCCCTCCTCCCCTCACCCATCTGCCTCGGCCTCACGAGGGTTTGCGAGGCAGAACGCTTGCAGTTGCACGGAGACGGAACTGCAGAGCTGGGGATTTGCGCTGGCCACTCGGCTTTTTCCAGTAAGGGTAGCTGGTTCGGGGGTGGCGCCTCTGCTTGGGCGCAGCAGGTATCTGCAGGTGAAGGCTGCCTTGGCCCCTCGGGAAGATTTACGTGCACGTGAAGTGGCTTGGCTACCTGTCGCCCCTCGTTGAAAGACAAGCTTGGTATTTTAATAGAACCAGCCACGGGAGCGCTGGGGGGAAAGGTTACTGTTTAAAGCGCTTCTTAAAAGAGGCGTGTGATGCTCAAGAGCCTTACTTTAGATGCAATTCATGCCTGCCTGCCTCTGGGCTTGGGCAACCAGAGCTGAACGATCGTGTGACTAATTCGCAGCTGTTGACTCCTCAGCTGAGAGAGGTGGTGACCCTCTTTCTGCAGAGTCCTGCTTTCCTAGCCCCTCTCGTCGTGCACCTGGCCAGACGCTTCTCTTGAAAAATGGCCCGGAGTCCTGCAGACCTCCAGCACCGTGGGGCAGCGTGGCCAGAGGAGTTTTTGCAGCATTTTGTGGGGGGGGGGCATTGGAACAGGTCCCCGGTGCAGTGCTTGGCACTTCCAGGAAGGTCTGGGCAACCCCCCCACCCTAGCAACCCTGGCAAAGCCGGTTGCCAGTCGGTGCGTGGGCAGTGACCGGGCTAGAAGATCTGCGGTGTGGCTTGGTCTCGGGTGGGTGCACGAGAGGCGCACGTGCGCATGGGACTTCTTGGGTCTGCACATTTCTCCTGCTCCGAGTTCATCGTGTGAACCGCTGAGAGCGGCCGACAGAAGCCCGCTGTGTGAGTCACCCCGCTGATCGGGAGCATCATGTGTCTTGTTTTGCTGAGGCCCAGATTGCTGCTTGGGACGCTTTCAGAGCAGCCAGGCAGACTTTTCCCCTTGCACAGAAGACGCGCCGTGCTTTTGAAACCACAAGGGTGGGTGGGTGACCGTGTGACAGGGGAGCCATCGCACAAGGCCTCCTCCGGGGCATGTGAAGACTTCTGCAAGGCTTTGGCTCCCGGCCGTGGGGCTCGCGTGCAGCGCGGCAGCTAGCTCTGTCCGGCCCCGTTCACCGGGGAGAGAACTCGCTGCCCCACGTGTCGCTCTTGCCACAGGCTCCGGCACTCCCTTGCGCAACCGTGCTGCTGTTGAAGGAAAGCGTGATCTGGGGGCCGCTTGCTTTGCCAGGAACGTTTTCTGCCTTTAAATCCCCTGAAACAGATGCGAGCATCACATCTCAGAAATGCTCTTCTGCGAACATAGTTCTGTAATGCGCCTTTTCGTGTCCTCTTAATCCAGGTATTGTCATGTCTTATCTGTACTTGGTGATATACCCGGCAGACCAAAGCCGTTCCTCTTCTCTGTATTGTTTCAAAACTTTGAAGATGTACAAAGACCTTATTTTGAGGTTTGAACTTCCTGCTCTTGAGACTTCATTTGCTTCCAGTTCTTGTTTGAAATATGGCCTCCCTGTTACTGGTACCCCTTGTTGTCTAATTATTCCTATTTGCTTCCTGTAAGTTGTTAGATAAATTAGCAGTTTATACCTTGCCAGGAATTTCAGCTTGGATTGTGGTCTGACCTTAGAACTGCACCACCACGAAAGACAGACAGACAGACAGACAGACAGACAGAAAAGTTTTTTGCAATCCTTGTGCATGTGTTGCATTAAAGAAAAGACTGCTTTATGATGCTCATACTGGAGCATATTCAGGAGTAAATATTGATCTGCTTTGCTAACCAGGAACATTGGTTCCACTTTTGTCCACCAGAAAGGCAATTTTGGGTGGAGTCGGTAGCTGTTACTAGAAAGGGTTATGCCTGTGGCTCTTCCAGAATAGGAAGAAACAGATGATGACATGGTCCAGCTGCTGGTTGAAAACTATGGCAGATTTTGCCGATGAGGCGCAGGACAACTCTGATCTGGGCTGTTTGCTAGGAGATGCCGCCCAAGGCCAGGTGTGCTGCGATTTGCAGCCAGCATCCGGAGCTCAGTTGTGCCTCTTTCTCTCCCAATCTCTCTGTTGGGGGATTTTTTAAAAAGTTAAGGCATGCAGGGAGGGACTTTGTGGCTCCCTGGCCGCCAGAGGGGTGTGGGCAAGCAGGGTTGGCCGGACGAGGCCGGGCAGCTGTTTGGTGACCGCGCAGGTTCGACCTTCTCATCTGAGCCACGTGAGCGGCTGTCTGTTGTTAGAATGCCCTCCATGCAGGTGGGGCTTTAGGGGGAGCCACAGGGACAGGGTCTGCACCCTCGCTCTGCACACAGACACAGTTTCCCCGCTAGCCCACCCTGTGGGGGGCCGAAGGAGCGATCGTTGCAGAATCCGGACCTGGCCATGCTTGCCGTGCGACTTGTTCGCATTACGTTCCACAAGTGCTGAAATCGTGCTCTGATGGAAGACTTGGTTCTGCCTCCAAGCCTGGGGATGCTCTCCCTGCTGCGGAAGAAATCGTTTTCTAACATAGCCGGGTTCTATAACAACAAGGATGTTTGTTTAGGCAACCGAGCTCAGACCCACTGAGTACCTTGAACTTTCTGTCTTACTGGAACAGACCAGCGCTGGGGAACGGGCGGTTTGGTTTTGGTTTCTCTTCTCTCTTTCTAACCACCGCTCGCAGAAGCTTTCATGCAAAGGCCTCGCCAGTGTCATTTAAAGCAATGGGTGGAAACGCGGAGGACCCCAAGAGCTCCCTAAAGCTGCAATACCTCGCTTTGATTTCGGCCGAAAGTGCCTCGTGCTCTGCGTCGGGCCGGCTCTGCTCCTCCAGCCAGGATGCAGGCTGGAGACGGCCGGCTGGGCCTGGGCAGTTGCGGAGCCCCTGCAGCCTTGCTGAGCATCTCTCTGCCTCAGAAAGCTTTCCTTCTCCCCGGCCGCCGGCTGACAGGTGGCCAGCTTGCTTCTCAGCACAGCGGCTCACCTGAACCTTGGCCTTTCGAAGCCGCGGGGTGATTTTTTGCAGAGGTAGCAATCGACCCGTGTCTTTCCCCCTGTCAGCTGCCATGGACTAATGGACGGCAAAGCGCTCTGCGCTCTCAAGGTCTTCGAAGCGGCACATTGGTTGACTTCTTCAGCTAAACTGTGGTTTTAAAAGTAGGGTGTTTTCTGGCAGGCCCAGGTGCAGCTTCCTGTGGCTGATGTAAAAAGAAATCTTTTTCATAGATTTCTCATCTCGTCAATTAATGATGACAGGCCAGAAATGCTGCTAAAAGTTTCCACTGAGCTGTCAGAATACCCCGGTGGGCCATTCGTGGGGGATCGGGTTGGAGGGTCTCGGCATCGTGGGGGCTTCGGGGGGGAGGGGAAGCCGGGGGGAGGCACTCCCTGCCTGCTCTTGCAAGCGTCTGTCCCAGCCTCCGCGGTCGGAGTGGCCGTCCTCGTCGAAAGAGCCAGGCACCTTGCGTGTTCGGTCGGCTGGCTGGGGAGAGGGCCCTCGTTCCGCCCTGTTCTGTCCAGGGCTGTGGGCCTCCTGGAAGAGTCGGGCTTTGGCACGTTGGGTCCCTGGCTTCGCTGGGCTGCTTTTCGAAGGGTCAGGTGGCAGGCGATGGGAAAGCCGCCCGCCTGAGAGGTCTCCGGCGGGCCACGGTGGGTCCTCCAGTGCGGGAGCGTCTGCTCTGGGGATGGAGCAGGTACGTGGGTGGTGAGCGGCAGCAGCCAGAGGTGGAGCATGGGCTTTGCTGGTGGCAGGTCACTGGTGGCACCCCTCCGTCCTGTCGTGGCTCATGGTTCCGATTCCCCCTCCTCAGGAAGAGTTGCCTCACAGGGACCGCTCAGGCTGGAAGAGGCTGTGTCACCGTGGAGCCTCCACTGAGGTCCGTCTTTCGTCGGGGCCCTTGGCCCCAGAAAAGCCCACTGGCCCCCTTCACACACGTTCCACCCGGCGAGTGAGCTGTGGGTCAGTGTGGGGCTCCCACTTGGCATGCAGAAGGCCCCAGGCCGAGTCCCCAGCCTCCCTAGGCGGGGCTGAAGGAACAGCTCCGGGGAGCTGGAGCTGCCGGTCAGTGCTGCTGGTACCAGCTTGGGGGGGGGGCCGTGTGGCAGCCCCCTGCGCTTCTGCGCGGGCCTCTTACCTGCAGCGGTGCAGCTGCCTTCCCTTCTGGACGGTTGCGTCCCTGCAGGGCTGCCATCGCCCTGCTCGCCCCACGTTGCTCCACCAACCCCTCTGCCGTTTCCAGAAGCGCCCCACTGACCTGGCACAGGGCTTCTCGCACCGCTTGGCCGTTGATGGAGAAGTGGGTTTGCTGCTGGCGGAGCCGGCTGGAAACCCCGGTGCCCCATGAAGCCACGGGAGGCGCGTCGCCCGCTTCCTCTAGCGAGGCACCAGGTGCTCGCCCGGTCGGTGTGGCAGAGGCGCTCCGGCGCAGGCAGACGCTTCCCCTGCATGCATCCTTTCCGGTTTCTGGGTCAAACACAGGAGCTCCTCTTTTCAACGAAATACCTGTTGTCATTTGGAAGGGCAGCATTACTTTACACAGCTGGAGACAGGATCCGCTGTTGAAAACGCAACTTGAGTAGCGTGGAAGTATTCAATGGACAACTGGCTCTCCCGTCACCACGACCCCCATCTTTGTGGGTTTCTAAGGCTGCTTTTTACCCTGTCCCCGGCTGTTCTGGGATCCCAGAGCCTGCTCAGAAACAAAAGCGCGTTTCCTTAAGAGGGAAAATTGAGTTCTGCTGGCAAAGCATACGGCAGAACGTATTCCCTTCTGGGATTGCTCAGGCTCTGGCAGGACATTTACAAACCACCAGGCGCCACTGAGCAAAGCCGCTGGGTTGATTTCTCCAAAACGGCCTTGGGTTCTTCTAAGAGCTTTTAATGTATGCAGAAACCGTGTCTTCGTAGGAAGCAAAGGCTCGAACGTGGACCCGGCCCGCCTGCTCCGGAGCCACGGTGCTTCTCGTGAATCCGTCCGGTGTGGTTTGGCCGGGGGGCAAAGAGTCTGCTGGTCTCTGAGCGCAGTGCTTGTGTGCCCCACAGCAAATCTGGGGGTGGGGTGAGGTCCGATCCCTGACGCCGTCGATGCTCTCATGTGAAATTTGACATCAGAGCCTGCCGTTTCTCCAGAAAAGGTCAGCTGGAGGCTTGGTGCGCCTTGCTGAATTTGTGGCCTTTCTTTGGAATTTGAGGCACTGCTGCCTGCGACTGATTCCCCTGCTGGAGCAGGGGCAGAAAGCCGGGAAGACTCGTAGCCCCCGCTGGCTGCCGAGTGCACGAATTGGGCTAATTCCGTTTAAAGCTGGCCAAATGGCTAACCACCCCTGCGATCCGTTGTCTGGGCCCCGGTGGGAGATGGCAGGCCTTTTTCAGTCTTGGCTCACATAGGATTCCACCCTCGGCAAATTCCTATGGAATTTCCTCCTCGGCTAATGTGACTTCTGGCTCTTCGTGTCCGAGAGGAATTTTTTGAGTGTGAGAGTGTAAAAGGATGTTTGGGAAGAGGTCGAACAGATGCTGGTTTTGGCAAGGTGTTGGGCAAGAATTTGGAGACGGCTGCTGTGCGTCTTCCCCCCACATGGGATCTTTCTCAGGGCCGGAGCAGGTGGACAGAGACGCAGAGAAATGATCAGCCGCTCTAAGCAGTGCACAGCCACTCGGGCTCTTACCATACGGACGATTTCGGGCTTGGGTGAAGGGGTGGATTAAGCCAGCTTGGAGCTCTGTTTTGTGGAAAACAGAAATGCTTCCAGCCAGTCGATCTTTCGGTGCAGCCCCATTGTGCAATCGCTGGCACGAGGGCTGGGGCGCGTGGACAGGAGGTCCGCTCAGAGGGCGCACGGACGCACCCGACCCGTGCTCAAATGGCGTGCCGGTGCTGCGGCTGGCAGGTTTGTCCAAGCTGTCCCGGCGGCCAAGCCAAAAAGTCCGGGTGCATCTCACCCGCTGCTCCTCATGCCCAGGAGAGCTCCAGTCCGTTGCGCGGGCTGCATCCCCTGGCCGGATGCGCCCGTTCCTCCCATTCGTCCTCCCCGCTCGGTGGTGGTTAATTGTGCGCCAGGGCCCCTGGTGCCCCCCGTGGAGCACACGAGGGCAGGCGCCTGCTGCGGAGGATCCAGAGGCCCCTCCGCTCCGCTCCGCTCCGCTCTGCTCCGCATGGCATAAGGTGGAGGTCGGGCTGGCCCGCGCCAGGTGCCCATGGCATCGCCCCCCTCCGCCCTGCCTGTGGACCCCCAAAGCACCGGGGCCCGGGGCCTCATTTCTTGGAAGCATGCAAGGGTGGGGGGAATGAAGACGACGCGTTCTTCTGGCAGGGGTTGCTAGGAAGGTTTGGGCACTGCAACTCCCAGGCCCCTGGCCGGGGGGGCACGGGGGGAATCGGAATCCCCAACCTGCAAGCTGCAGGAGAGCGGGGCAAGCTGGACGCAAGGCGTGCGTGCGGATGCAGTTGGGTGGTGGCCCAGCCCCCTCCTGTGGCAACGAGCCCCCGCCCCCGCCGGCCCTCCTCCTCTCCAGCGGCAGGTCTTGCGGAGGACGGCCGGGCAGTCGTGCTGCGCTTCTGCCTGCAGCCCGCTCCCAGGTGCCTCTGGCTGGCACCCCCGCCAAGGAGGCCGCCCGGGTGTCCCAGAGCAGCCCCGGGTGCAGCCGGCCTGTGCGTGCCTGTGCTTTATTTTGCGCTTGTTCTGCATCCACGGAAAAGTGGCTTTGACCAGTGCGGTTGTGTAATCGCAGCCATGCAAGGGCTCTCGGTCTGGCTGGGTGGGGGCAGGGAGCCGGGATGGCGTGTCCGTTCTGCTGCCTCTCCTGCCCTGCAACCAGCAAAACACTTAGTCAGCCCTTGAGATCTTTTTTTAAACATTGGCAGGTTTTCCCCACATTCTTTCAGGCCTCCGTTCACAGTCATAAGGGCTAGAAACATTCTGCTTTTAAAGAAAGCTGAGATTCTCAGGAACCCGGGTCAGCCGCACAGCTGCACCGCACAGCTCTTTCTTCTGTAGTTCTGTGGAATCGCGTTGCCTGTGACCTCGTCTGACCAGGCAGGGCCTTCTGGTTCTCAGGGCCCCGGCGGCTGCTGCTGGGCAGGCCGCTCCGTGCTTTGGAGTCCTTGCAGGCGGAAGGTGGGGGGGCCGGGAGGCCCCCCAGGACCTGCAGCAGATGCTGAAGGTTCTGCAGAAGGGGGTGAGCTGGAGCCGTGCCCCGAAGGACGACGCCTTCCCACACCTGCCGACGTCCTAAACCAGGGGCAGGTGCTCCGAGCGCTCGCTCGTCCCTTCCCCGATCAGGCGTTCGCAGTCCGCGCAGGAAGGCGGAGGATCTCTTGGGTGCTGTTAATGGTGGTGGCTGAGCAGATCCCTCGGGAGCAAATGCTGAGAAGGGGCTGTGGCCTTCGCGGCCTGCTCTGGGCTCCCCGGGGGCCAGTGCGGGAAGGAGGGCGGTGGTGCCACAAGGGGGGGCCCAGGGCTCAGCCAGAGGAGGTGCTGGTTCCGCCCTCCCCTGCCAGACGGAGCCCCGTTAACCCTTTGAAAGTGAGAGCTTCGGCCTGCCTGCACGCTGCTCTGCCTCTGCCCCTTCCTGCTTCCTTTTGTGGCTTTTCTGTTACGCTTTAAGCTGGGGGGGGTGCTATTTGGACTCCTCCGACAGGGCCTCCCCCGCGATCCCCACCAACTCCCTGCCCCCTGTCCCCCCGGGGCGCCGGGGCCCCTCCTTCCGGTGTGGGGACGAGCCGGCGCTTGCTGACTCTGGCTTGCTCTCTTGCAGGTTTCGCCGTGGCCCAGTGCATCAGCCAGCCCAGCCCCCTGCCGCTTTCCTCGCCGTCCCCTTCCTCCAGCGGGAGCACCGGGCGCTGTGACTCCGCGGTGGCGAGCTCCACCTCCACACCTTCGGTGGTGCAGAGCCCCTCAGGTATGAACGCCCCCTGGGCCGAGCCCACGCAGCCGGGCCCCCACTGCGCTGCCGCACGAGCTCCGTGAAAATGGGAACGTCCGTCTGTAAAGGGGCGATTTGATCTCGGTTTGCCTTCCCTGACATGGAGGGCTGCGAAAGGGCGGCCCCGGCGATCCAGGTGTGTTGCTGCCGGGCAGAGCTGGGGAACAGTTCCGGAAGAACGCTCCTTCGCTCCGTCCAGCATCCAGAGGGAATGCCTGGGAGCGGCTTCCGTGCCCTTGCCCATTCAGAATGATTTCCCTTTGGCTTTTCCTGTTTCGTCTGCACTTACGGATTCCTTCTCCTGCTGTTGAATTTATTCCACTGTATTCCGGTGCTGGGAGTGCGAGGAATGAAGGCTGTTTTTCAACATAAGCTTTAAAAAGTTCCCCCGGTGCTGGCCTGGATGAGGCTTCAGGATGGGGTGGGCGGCCCTCCACCCAGGTCTGAAAGTCGGAGGACCCACTGGGAGGGAGGGAGGGCGGGAAAGGAAAGCAGGGCAGCTGCCTGGCCTGGGGAAGCCCCTAGTCCGAGCCAGCGAGACCCCCCCGCCCGCCCTCACCTGCCTTAGGCCTCCCTCCCACTTACTGCGGGCTCCAGAGGGTGCCCCCCGCCCCCCACAAAACGGATCTCCTGCCCTTCTTGAGACAATCAGGTGTTGCTGGCTTCCAGGAAGAGCTGCACACACTTTCGGCTGGAAGCATCTGCATTTTGTCCTGCTGGTTTCCTGGCATAATTCTGGGAGCGAGTGTTGCCCCGGGTGCCCTTTGGCGGGACCTCTCCCAAGCCCGTCACGCCTCTGCCGCCGTGGCCTCACGTGCCGCTCCCGCATTTCGCGCCTCACAGCCGCAGGGGGAAGGCAGCGTCTTGCGCTGCAGCTCCGCTCAGGCCCCGGCATCCCCCTGTCGCTCTTGCCTTGCCTTTGCCCTCGAGTTGGACGGCTGGCGGCAAGCTGCTGCCTCTCTGCCCGGGGAGCTGGTTCAGGCCGGCCAGAGCGGGGCCAGGAGAGTCCGAACGGGCCGTCCTGTCCCGGCCAAGGCCGAGAAATGTCCGACCGCTCCTGGCCCTCTCCCGTGTGGGCGGGGGGATAGGCCTTGTTCGTGCCAGGACCAGTACAGGATGGCACCCCCAAGCCAATTCAGCCCCGCCGCCGGTGACCACGAGGTGCTGTGGTGCCTTCATAGGGGCTGGCAGCTGCACGCCTGACCGGCTGCACCGCTTGTGGCCGGTGGAGGACCGGCCGTGGGTTCGCCACAGCACGACCGAGGAACCCAACCGGTATCTCTGGAGGAAGGAGCTTTTGCGGGGAAATGGACTTCTGGCAAAGTTCAAAATACCTCATAAGCTAGCGTTGCAAAGGAGGTCGCTGCCCTGGTGGGGTCAGAGGACAGACGGTGCGCCCGGCTTCTGGCCGCTCTTGTGGGTCAGAAGCGCTCCGAGTGATGCCCGGTCCGGCGACGGCATCCTTGCAGCCTGGGCGCCTTTTGCCCTCCTTCGGAGCACTGCGAAAAGACCCTGGGAGCCCAGAAGCAAACGCAAGTACGGGAAGTCCCTGGAATATGTGGATGTCCTTCGTAGCGAACTCTGAAGGGGATTTTTACCATGCTTACTGCAGTCCAAAGTGTGCTTCCTGACGTGTCCTCACCCATCACAGTGTGAGCCCAAAGTTCGCCTCGCCTCGTCCTGCCGCCGGCATGGAGACAAGGCCACCCAGCTCCGCCACATCGCTTCCTCCTTCCGGGCTCCTCCCTGCCCAAGGCACCTCGCTGGGGCGGCAGGAGGGGCTGCGCCCCGCGGGGTTCCATGCAGACGCTTGGCCAACTCACAGAGCGAGTGGAAACCCACCGCGACTCAGGCAGGTGTTGCGCCACTTCCCGAGCGAGAGCCGCGGTGTGCGCAGGAGGCGCCCGTGGCCGCACGCAGCGTGTCGTCCCGCGGAATTGCCGATGGGCCCCCGCGAATGCATTGCCGACGTCCGTGGGCTGGCTGCCGTTTGCGTCACGGGGCAGTCGCCCTGCCTCGAGCTCGCGTGCTCGGTGGTCGTGCTCGGCGTGTGCGGGCTTCCTCCGGAGCGTTCCTGGTGGCCCCGAAGCGGGCTCTGGGGCATTTTGGCTGCCTCTCCCGAGCCATAAACGCCGCCCTCCCCGACCTGCATGTGAAGCAGCACATAGTGGCGCAAACTGGTCTTCGCATTAAAAAGCGTGGAAGGGGGCAGGGAGGGGCGGGTGTGCACGTCCTCCGTGAAATGGAGGTGGCCGGAGCGCATGCCTCCGATGCGCCTAGCAGGCACTGAACCCAGGGAGGCTCTGCGATGCCGAAAGCGCACAGAGGAGGGGGCAGCAGCGCCGGAGAGGAACGGCCATGCCTTTCGCGTCCCTCTTGGGGAGCATCAGGCAGGGATGCGTCTCCTCCTGCGGGGCCTTTCAGTGCAGGAATGCGGGAAGCCCCCCCGCCCCCATCTCAGGCGGCAGTCCGGCTCTTGGGGTGGCGGGGGGGCTTTGGAGGGCCCCTCCCCTCCCCTTCCCTCCAGCCATCAATAGCCTGATAGTCTGGCTGCAGCAGAGTTTTCCCCATCCTCAGAGGCTGAAGTGCCTCTTGACGCTCGGACATGTAGGCATGCTCCGGAATCTGCCTCTCCCTCCCTCTGGCGGCCCAGCCCCTCCGGCACTGGGATGGGGCCCAGGGCATCTCCACGCAGAGTCCGGCCCCCGTGCGGGGCTTGCAGCACTGGGCCCCCCGTCCAGTCGCTGCTCCCCGGCGGGCCTTTCCTTTGGCCTCGGAAGCGTTGCTCGGGCAGCAGGCGAGCGTTTTGCGGAGCACCCCAGGGCCCCCCGCCCAGGCAGCGGGGGCCCGGCAGCGGGTCTGCCAAAGATGGCACTCCGCCCAAAGGCCCGGATCGCGGTCGCGTTGGGCAAGGCAGGGGCCCCTTCGCTCCTCTCCGCTCTGCCGAAGGCAGGAAGGATCCACACCGGGAAAGGTGGCCGGGGAAGGGCCCAGCAGGGACCCTGCCCCCACCTCTGTGCTCGGGAGCCCCCTGCAGCCGCCCGGGGTGATGCCCCCGTCCCACTCGGCCCACCCCGCCTTGGGGCAGGGCGCGCTTTGTCCGGCACGGATCCAGAGCGGCCGTCTCATCTGTGGCGATGTGCCGCGCTCCGGAGCTCTGCTCTGCGGGTGCCTGGGGGGTCGCCCTGCAGCCTGCCCTTGTGGCACCGCCGGCCCCCGCTTTCCCGAGGGCCCGCTGGGGGACGTGGGGAGCCCAGGCCAGGGCCCTCTCTCCCCACAGGCCGTCTGCCCCGTGCGCTTTGTGCTTCTGTGGAAGACGTTTCGCTTGACACAGGCGTCTCTCCTCCCTGGCCAAACGCCGCACACGCCGACGTCTGCTGCTCTGAATGTTGTGCTGCGGAGGGGAACGTGCCATGCTTTCCCCCCGCCAAACGACCTTCTCCAGGCTTCCCTTGAAGCCTCGGTTTCCTCCCCACCCCGCTTTTTATTGCTTCCCACTTGGAATTTAAGGAAACCCACCGACAACACGGGCTGCACTTTTCTTGGACCGAAATCCAAGTGCAGTATTTCTGGCTCTCCATCTTAGCAGGCAGACTTTTTGACATCGGAACTCGGTGCCTGCTTTGGGGAGATGGAGCAACTCAAATGTATTACCCCAGAGTAGGAAGGAATATTGCTCACCAACCAGAAATCCGCAAAAGCTCGCCCTGGCCTCCTTGCGAAGTCGCTTGTCACGTTTCCGGGCAAAAGCTTTGCTCCCGCACGCCCCCCGTGTCTCCGACTGTCTCTGTGGCCGCCCGCAGTCCGTGCCGAGTCCACCTGAGCACACGCCACCCCAGGAAGGTGCCCGGCCCCGGACGGCCCCTGGCCGGCGCTTGGGGCTTGCGGCGGGGAGGCAGCCCACCGTCCAGGCCGGTGCGTGGGCGGTGTGGCTCCTGACATGCCTTCCCTCCCGTGCCTCTTCGCTGACCCCCTCCCGCCCCGCCTGTTGCAGCCTCTCTGTGACCTGTCCTGTCACTGTGTTTCCCTCCAGTGAGGCCCGGCCTGAAAGGACGGCGGCGGGTGTTCAGTCTCTCGGAGGCCGACGGCCACGGTGGCCACTGGGTCTAGGCCTTCCGGCGGGAGCTGCGGCAGCAACAGCCCTTTCAGAACCCCTCCAGGCAGGTTTCTCCATCCGTGTGTGGCGCTGCTCCTCCTCCGCGCTCCCCCCGTTCCTCTGCTCCCGGCACCCGCAGCGCAGCGCTGCCGGAGCCCCGCCGCGGCCCCTCCCGCATGGGCAGACCCCCAGCGCCCGTGCCCCGTGCGGCCGCGCCTCCCGTCCGGTTCCTGCCGTGCTTTGCCGGGCGGCCTCCTTCCCCGCTGCCCTCCCCTCCCCTCCCCTCGTCCCCTGCTTGTCCACCGTTGCTTGAAACAATCGCAGCGCTTCCCACCCTCTGAAAAGCGAACTGCTTCGGGCCTTTGCTGCCGAGTGGCGGAGGGAGGCCGGGGTTGCACCGGCCGTGGTGGCCGGAGAGCCGCTCTGTCCCCGGGCCCGGTTGCCAGTGCGGAGGGGCAGGAAGCCGTGCTCCTGTCGTCCTGCGAGCGCTTCAGGAAGCCGTGCAGCCCCTGAGGCCTGGATTGCTTCAAGCGAGCGCCTTCTTTTCGGAATGCAGGGCTGCTTGGTGCCTTTCTAAGTTGTCTCCTGGTCCAGCTCCATGCCGGCTGTTTCCTTGTTCCTTTCGTACGCCGTTTTCTTTGCAGTCCTGTCCTTTTCCCTGCAGCTGGGGGGGTGGGGGGGGAATGGCCGAGCTCCCCTGCCCAGAGCTGCTGCATGCTAGCGCTGAGACAGACAGACGGACGCTTCGGTCAGCAGCGCTGATCCACCGTCATCCTTGCGCCCTCCCTGAGCACGCTGCGGCCGTCGCACGCTGGAAGGCGCCAGCAGGGGCTGCGGGAGCATCCCAGGGAAACAGTCCCCTTGGCGGTCGCCGTCAGCCCCCAGGCCCCTGCTTTTAGGAGGCGGGGGGCTGGCTGGCTCCCGTGCCCTGGCCAAGATTCCCATGTGGGGCTGGGGGCAGGAAAGCCTCTTGCTTCGCAGGCGGCGGCTGCCCCCTCGACGGCCTGGGGGACGGGTCACCCTGCCCGCAGGCAGTCCGCTCCGAGCTGGGGCCTGTCCGCTGGCTGGGCAGCGGGAGAGGCACGCTGTGGGGGGGCCGTGGCACAGCCACCCGGGACGTTCGTTCCCTGCGAGCAGCCGCCGTGGTTCTTTGCAGGATCCTTTGTCGGTGGTCGCCTGCGCGGCCCCACAGCTCGTGCCGGCCGAGCGGCCTCGGCCCACCGCGCCAAGGGCTGCCGTCGGCGCATGGGCTGTGCACTTGCCCCTTGCATGCTCAACTCCGGAGCGCAGGGTCCTGGAGCGGGGGGTGGGGGGGTCGCGTCTCTGGCAGTTCGCCACAGGCACCGGGAGCAGAGCGGCAGCCCGGCGTCCGGGTGGGCAGCGAACTGATCCCTGGCGGGCAGGGCCTGCTCGCGTGCTCGGGCCGGGGAGGCTTGGAGCGGAAGCCCAGGCGGTCCGGGGCTCTGCATGCCGCCCAGCGCCACGGGAGGGCCCCGGGGGGGGGTGGCCCGGCTCACGTGTCTCGCCCGCGCCCCTGCGTGCCCGCGTAACGTGGCTGCGCATCTCTCTTCTCCCTCTCTCCAGCAGAAGACCCGTCGGCTCTCGCACAGCCTGCGGCTTCGTCCTCCTCCGGCCTCCTGGCGGCCGCAGACGACCCCTGCGCACACGCCGCCAAGCCCAGCAAGAGCCACGCGAGGCCCGCGGAGCTGGACGTGGCGAGCCTCTCCCCTAGCCTGGTCCCCGCCCCGCAGCCCACGATCTCCCTCATCTCGGACCACGGCGCAGACACCCTGAGCGTGGAGTCGCTCACGCTGGTCCCGCCGGTCGACACGGACAGTATCCTCGCCGTGGGCTGCGCTCAGCCGCCGGCCCCGGAGCCCGACGGTCGCACAGAGGCCGGTGGCGGCCTCCCTGCCCCTCCGTCGGACCAGGACGAGAACTGATGGGCGGGAGGCAGGCTCTCTCCTCCTCCTCCTCCTCCTCCGCGTGAGCAGTGGTGGGGCCTGCAGCCGGCCACGGGTCGCATCCCGTCCGCCCAGTGTCCGAGTCTCCTGCACAATAAACATCCAGCCTTTTTCTAAGGAAAGAGGAGGGGAACCCCCTGAACCCCAGGCTGGCGCTGCACCCAGGCACTGGGGGGGGGGCGACTGGGGAGGGGAGGCGCCTTGGGAGGACCTGGGGGCCGGCCACTCCCTTCCGCCACCCATGTGCTTGCTCTGCGTGGGCCTGGCGCCGCACAAGCAGCGACTGCGGCCGAGGGCGCTGCCGCCTGGGCCACTGAGCCGGTTTGCTCCACTTGGCCAGGGGAAAAGGGCGGCGAAGGAGCTCGCGGGAGGAGCATTTCCCCCTCACTGGGCAAACCTCCGTCTGCGTCTGTCTGCTCCGCTCCGTTCGTTTTATTTCTCCTTTCACTGGAAGGCATGAGGAACCTGCGGACACCCGAGCCGAGCCGGCCGCTCGCCTTTCGAGCACCGTCCGCTTTCATCTTGGATTTGTGTGTATTCCGTGTGTGGTCATTTTAATTTGAAGTTGTATGCACATCTGTGGCAGGTGGGGATTGCAAACACGAAATCATTCTGATATTTCGAGTGCCACTCTAAAGGGCTCGTTCGGATGAAGACACGGGGGGCCTGTGGGCAGAGTTTTGTGTAAAGGATTTCAGAGGAATGTAAAATATTTTAGCATACTGATGCTCTTGTTTATTTTGCTGTTTTTGTCAGCTTTTCTACATCCTTGGGTTGGGATGGCAGAGTGCATCTTGGTTAAATCCACATCATCTGTGGCTGGCAGACTTCTGGGCGTCTCACACCATCATCGTTTGTTGGCAGAACTGGATTTTTCTCAGCTTCTCACACTCGCATCCAGCCTGAAGAGCGGCATTTCTCCAGAAGCGCCGCTTTTTCCCACCCGCATTGTCAGACTTTGGCCTGTGCATGGAAACACACATGTGTTTCTCTCCTGCCAGCGAGGGCGCTGAGAGAGGGGCCGGAGAGGCAGGCGTGAACTTGGCGTGCCATCAATGGCGTGGAGGCATTCAGTGCCCCGGGGTTTGGTTGTGTGGATGGACGCTGAAGCCGCCCATGGGGCCTCCCTGGGGAAGCCCCCGTGCCCCTTGTGGAGCCCTGCAGCCTTCCGTGGGGAGCGAATAGCCGGTCTCAAGACGGGGACGGGGGAGCTGCAGGCTGCGAACCCTCTTAAAGCAGCAGCAGCAGCTGCACATCCGCTTCACCCCACACAATTTGCCACAGCCTGCTTTGCACCAGCTCGACCCGACTTGACCGCCTGCCCGATGTGGCCGGTTCAGCTGAGCCCTCGGAAGCCCTTGGCCGGCGGTCAGGAATCCTGGGAGTTCTTGACCCAGAGGGCATCTGGTCGCAGGAGCTTGCCTCAAGCCGGCAGGGACGGTTCCCTGGAAACGTTTCCTGCCTGCACTGTCCGTCGATGAGGACAAGGCCGGTTAATGAGGAAGCAGCTGGGCCTCCTTGTTCCCCACGTGCTTCAGAGGGGCCTGTGGGTGACTCGCTGCTGATGGCACCACGTTCAGTTCCCTCCCCCCCCCCCCCGGGGCGGGGGAGCCCCCCGGGGGGGAAGCCCTCTGGGGGGCCTTCCACAAAAAGCGGCGCGGGGGGGGGGGGGGGCAGCTTCGCTCATCCCTTGCAGCAGAAGCCGAGGGGGCTGCCTTCCCAGAATCCCCCAGCCAGTTGGAGGGGCAGCCATGGGTCTGATGCAGCTGCTGGCTGAATCAGACTGGCGGGGGGGGGGGCGGGTAAATGCATAATGTTAGGGCCTGAGGGGGCCCTGCGGCCGCTTCTCTGGCCTGGAGTGCTGGGCTGGGGTTGGGCAAGTGCAGACCTCCAGGTGCTTGGGACTTCGGCTCCCAGCATTCCAGATGTGCTAGCTGGGCATTGAAGTCCAGCACATCTGGAGGTCGCCCTTTTGCCTTCCAGGTGCGTTGGCTGGCTGCGGGGTTCTGCCGTCCCACACACTGGAGGTGCCAAAGTGGGGAGGCCTGCTTTAAGGACAAGCACGTTTGTTCTGGCAAAAGCTTTCGTGGGCTGCTGCCAGCTGCGTCTGATGCACAGAGTCTTACGGAGTTCCGGGTTCATGCGCCATGTTGAGCATGTGGCACGAGCGCATCTGCACTCGGGTCGGAGGGGAAACGAATCCGAGAAACATGAAAGTTAAGTTGTTAACGCGGCAAGAGGCGAGGCGGCCAGAGTGATAACAGCCCTTTATCCTGCTTGGGCGTTTCTTTGCTCACACGTGTAAATTGCAAAGGTAGGAAGGATTCTGCGGCTCTTGCAGAAAGGAAGTTTGAGGAGGAACTGACGAGGCCAGACAGAGGCGTGTGCTAGAAAGCTGCTGCTCCCTTTTCCCGGAGAACGCGGTTCCGCTTGAAGGATCGCTATGGGGGGCAAACTGGCAGGGTGGGACGTGCCTGGGTCTGAGCCAGGGCTCACCTGAGCTTCGAGTCCTGCTTCTCCCTCCAGAAAAGAAAGGCCTGTGGAGGGGGGGCAGCAGGGGAGCCCGGCTGGATTGCCCAACCGTCTCTCCAGCCCATGACTTGGCTGTTTCGGAAGCCAAGGAGGTGGTCCAGCACCCTCCCGATTCACCTTCCGGCTGCTCAACAAGCCTTCCCTTTCATTGCATCCTGGTCTTGTTTGCTCCGAGTTTCTGTTTATTCGGAACGGAATAAACCGGGCAGCAATCCAGCACTTCCGCCCCAAGAACTCGAACGCGTGTCACCAGCATCCCGACGGCGATATGCACAAAGCCCCCGATGCTAAATTTACCCCAAGCACTTCCACCGCTGCTGCTCTGGTGTGTGTTTTTTATCACACTGATATTCTTGGAAATCGAGAGGACTTGGGACTGTGTCCAAGAGGAGGAAACCCATAAACAGGAACAGTTCTTGGAATTCTGGCTTCCTTTCAGTCTCTGGCTGTTCTGGAGGGAGGAAGGGAGGGGGGCAGAGAAGGGGGGAAGGACGAGGTGCTTGAGTCGGGAGGGCCGCATTTTCCACTTTCTTTGCTCCCAGGGAAGATGCTGTGCATTTAACGTTCTGAGTCCCCAGGCTTTTCCGCCATCTCTGTGAGGTGGGAAAGGCCTTTGACAAATGGTCAAGGAAAGTGTTAAGCAGAATGAAGGATCCAGTGTTTAAAGGTGCTGAAGGAAATGGGTGAAGAGAGACAACCAGATACCTGGTGTCTGGTATCAGGCAGTTGACTGGGGATTCCCAGCACAGCACCTGGAGGGAATTCGTGCTCTTGCCACCAAGTTTCCGGCTGGGAGCAGATCGGGTTACTCTTTGTTCCCAGTTGTCATAACTCCTTTTCAAAATGCAAAAATTGAAGGTGGACAAATGAGGCAAACTTTACTGAAGCCTTAGAAACCCCCATTTTATCTTTATCCACCCAGAAGAAAATAAATGCAAATTCGAGGTAACCTTGAATATAGTTTTTCAGGCAACTTCTTTCTATTCCAATATTTAATTAGAGAGTTAGAAGGAACTTCCAACACCCTCTAGTCTGCCCCTTGACCCATCCAGAAAATCCACAGCTACACACTTGCTGATGGACAGGCATCCAACCTCTGCTTGAAAGGGGCTGAGAGACCCCTTTCGGTGAACAGCCTTCCGAGGCTTCTCATGTCCGGCCTGGAGGTTCTGCCTGACCTTAAATCCCTTTCATGCCTCCGGAAGGATCAGTTTGGGTTGATTTTCCTGCCCTTCCCCTCGTAATTCTGTAGCCCATCGGCTAATTCATTGATCCCATAAGCCACCATGTTCCTTTCTCCATTTCTGCTGCTACCTGTCCTTTTCAGCTAAGAGGAATTCTCTGAGCAAGCACCCACCGTCTAACCAATTTTCCTGTTGAGGATTTGCATAATGTACAGGTACATGTAAGTACAGGTAAGTTGAAGTAGCAGCCTATGACCCAGAACAGTGGAGGCGAACCGATGGCCGTGTGTGCCACAACATGCAAGCCAAGTCGCCCCAGCGTCGCCCCAGCAGCTGAGCATCAGATCACGGCGCACACGGGGGCCATGCGCACGCTCAGCAAGGAGTAGTGGGGCCAGGCAATGATCTCACGAGCCGCGACTCGTAGCCACGATTTGTCCGAGCTTTCGCATGGCCGCTCAGTGTGCTGCTGGCTGTCAGTTGTTTTTTCTAAACTAGAACCTCAAGGTTTTAATTTTTAAGGTTTTATTGTAGTGTTGGCACTTTGCAATAAATAAGTGGGTTTTAGGTTGCAGTTTGGGCACTTGGTCCCAAAAGGTTCACCATCACTGGGTTAGGCTTGGGAAAAGGAGGTGTCCCGGCATGGTTTCGATGGTTGGAATGTGTTTAGAATGGGCAGAAATAATGAGCTGTGCAGAAAAACCTACTCAAGGGAGGCTTTTTCAAAATCGCCCTTTTCCATGGAACTTTAGCCCTATATTAGGGTTAGGGGTGTGCACCAGGTAGGGTTAGGGTTAGGAAAACGAGGTGTCCTGGCATGGTTTTGATGGTTGGAATGTGTTTAGAATGGGCAGAAATGATGAGCTGGGCAGAAAAAGCTGCTCAAGGAAGTCTTTTTCAAAATCGCCCTCTTTTCAGTGGAACTTTAGCCCTCTATTAGGGTTAGGGGTGTGCCCCAGGGTAGGGTTAGGGTTAGGAAAACGAGGCGTCCTGGCATGGTTTTGATGGTTGGAATGTGTTTAGAATGGGCAGAAAGGATGAGCTGGGCAGAAAAAGCTGCTCAAGGAAGTCTTTTTCAAAATCGCCCTCTTTTCAGTGGAACTTTAGCCCTGTATTAGGGTTAGGGGTGTGCCCCAGGGTAGGGTTAGGGTTAGGAAAACGAGGCGTCCTGGCATGGTTTTGATGGTTGGAATGTGTTTAGAATGGGCAGAAATAATGAGCTGTGCAGAAAAACCTACTCAAGGGAGGCTTTTTCAAAATCGCCCTCTTTTCAGTGGAACTTTAGCCCTATATTAGGGTTAGGGGTGTGCACCAGGGTAGGGTTAGGGTTAGGAAAACGAGGTGTCCTGGCATGGTTTTGATGGTTGGAATGTTTAGAATGGGCAGAAATGATGAGCTGGGCAGAAAAAGCTCCTCAGGGAAGGCTTTTTCAAAATCACATTATTTTCAATGGTATTTTGCCCCTATATTAGGGTTAGAAAAACGAGGCGTACTGGCATGGTTTTGATGGTTGGAATGTGTTTAGAATGGGCAGAAATAATGAGCTGGGCAGAAAAACCTACTCAAGGGAGGCTTTTTCAAAATCGCCCTCTTTTCCATGGAACTTTAGCCCTATATTAGGGTTGGGGGTGTGCACCAGGGTAGGGTTAGGGTTAGGAAAACGAGGTGTCCTGGCAGGATTTTGATGGTTGGAATGTGTTTAGAATGGGCAGAAAGGATGAGC
>NW_025335684.1:790616-796337 GCF_004798865.1 Varanus komodoensis | reverse complement strand
TAGGGTTGGGGGTGTGCACCAGGGTAGGGTTAGGGTTAGGAAAACGAGGTGTCCTGGCAGGATTTTGATGGTTGGAATGTGTTTAGAATGGGCAGAAATAATGAGCTGTGCAGAAAAACCTACTCAAGGGAGTCTTTTTCAAAATCGCCCTCTTTTCCATGGAACTTTAGCCCTCTATTAGGGTTAGGGGTGTGCACCAGGGTAGGGTTGGGCCAATGGTGGCGAACCTGTGGCATGAGTTCCACAATGGGCACGCAGAGCCCTCTCTGTCGGCATGCGAGCCAAGTCGCCCCAGCAGCGCCGCAGCAGCCAAGCATCGGATAACAGCGCACATGGGGGCCATGCGCATGCTCAGAAGGGAGTAGTGGCGCCAGGCGATGATGTCATGATGTGCGACTTACTAGCTTCCACCTGTCCGAGCTTTTGCATGGCCAGTCAGTGCGCTGCCAAGGATATATATATTTGCTTAGACTGGCTGTGAGTTTTCTGGTTTTATTGCAGTGTTGGCACTTTGTGATAAATAAGTGGGGTTTGGGTTGCAGTTTGGGCACTTGGTCTCTAAAAGGGTCGCCATCACTGACCTAGAATAACCTTTCCTGTGGCAGCTTCCCAAAATAGTACGCTGCAGTTATGTATGAGAATCAGTCCAAAACTGCTTCTCCAGAAATCCGGGCCTCCAGACCAGCTGGTGAGCCCGCGCTCTCTCCCGCCGGCCTGTTCCTGTTGGGTCCCCAAGTCTGAGGTCAGTCCCAAAGCGTAGCGCCTGGTCCCCCACCTTCCCGAGTCGCTCTTTCCTCTTTCCCCGAGTGGGAATCCATGCAGGGAGAACATCCAGAGCGGCTCATCGGCAGGAAATCCAAGTCTCGCCTCCTGAGCTCTCCTGGGGTGTGGCTGGGGAGCTGGCTTTAATTTCTGCTGTAATTGGTTGCTCATGCACTGCACAGGGTGCTGATTGAAACCTCTCGGCTGCCTTGGGACAAAGTCCAGCTGCCAGCGGCTGAGTCAACCCCCACGCCCGCCCCTGCAGTTCCAGGATCCCAGTGGGGGAGAAGCGGCCCCTCCCAGTGCTGGGAGGGGGTCGTGCCCACCGCAAAGCAACCCCATCATCCTCCGCCCTGTAACGCCTTTGTTAGGCCTGTCAAGCGAGCGGAGAAGGTGTGCGGGTCGGGGCCGCAGGGGGAACGATGGGGCGAGGCGGCGCTGACCCCAGAGAGACCTTGGGGGCCTGGCCCTTTGGGAGAGGCGGCTGTGCAGGGTTTCTCACCGCCCTCGGTGCCCTGTCATTCACCGCTGCTCTTTCCTTCCAAGCTGCCCCTGATGGGGGTGCGAGCCCCCCTCGTTTGCACAGCGGGGAGTCCAACAGGCTGAAGGAAGTGAACAAGCAAGGCTCTTGCCTTGTCCGCTGCAGAAGGAGCTTCCACCGCGATTCACGTCCAAGTTCCCGGGACGTTTCTAGGCTGCCTTGAGCCCACGCCTCTCGCCCCCCGGCTCCCCTTTCTTGTTCCGGCTTGCCGCTCGCCCCCTGGCTTGTTCCTCCTGGGGGCTCATCTCTGCCCAGCTGCACCCACGCCGGCCCCACTTTTCGGGCAGCCCTGGTGAGGCTGCAGCTACTTGGAGCCGGAACATCAGATGTGGGCAGGACCGGTAAACCGAAGCACAGTCCAGACGGAGCGAAGGCCTGCTGAGAGATGCTTCGCCTGCCCGGGACAGCGATGTCCAGCATGTGCAGTCTCTGGTTTAAATCTGGCACTGCAGTTTAATCCCTGCTAAATTCCGGCAGCAGCAGCAGCAGCAGCAGCAAGCCCTTTGTCAGATGGCGAGGGGCTGGCTGGCCGGCTGGATTAGCTCAGCAAAAGGAGACCGGGGGTCGGTTTGCTCAACCTACAGAATATGTACAGGTGGCAGAATTCCCAGACCAACGGCACGCAGAATTCCCGTGGCTTTTTAAATACACTCCTGCGTGTGTGCGGCCTTCTTTCAAAACAGAGCAGTTTTGAGTGAAATCAAACTCACTGGTCCCTAACACACACACACACTCGCTCGCTCGCTCGCTCGCTCACTCTCAGCATCTGTTGACTTTTTGAATGAGGGGCTTTGAAGACATGAAAGGACACTCTTGATCCGTTTTTGGATGCTGACTGACGCCTTCAAAGAAAGGGAAGGCATCAAGGGATGAGTGTTTGACAATTTCTCGCAAAGAAATCTGCTGTTGCCTGACAAACTCCTGGGCTTTGGCAGGACAACAGACACGGACGGCCCTGCTGCCTCGAGACGTTCGCCCGCGAGGGCTTCCAGCTGCCACAAAGGGCACTCGGTGCCTTGCGGCATTTTCTTCAGATGGGCTTCGTGTTCAAAAAAACCGGATCCCAGAGAGCTTCCAGGTGGAGGGACGACGGAGGAATCGCTTCCCTGGCCCAATTCTCACAGCAGCCTCGTTTTGCTAAGACCAGGATAAATTACTTGCACTGCATTCCCATAATCCAGGAAGCCATGATGTGGCTGAGAAAGCAAAGTGAGGGTGCTCTGGAAGGCGATCTCTGGGACCGATCTCCCCTCTTAAGGCCTGGCTTTGGAGTTCGGAGAGCAGCATCGAGGCAGGACCACGCGGCAACCCAGACCAGCCGCGGAGGGGGCCTTGGGCTGGCTTCGGGGGCCTGGGAAGGGCGGGGCGGGGCCAGAAGGAGCGGGAGCCCTGGGGACGCAGCCCGGGACGCTGCGGGGGGGGGGGGCCGGCCGGCCAGCCCGCCTGGAGGGCGCCGGCTGGGGAGGGCGGCCCCTCTGCGGCTCCGCGGTCTTTCACCGGAATCGCTTATCAGCTTCAATTGACCTCTTCCCCTTTTTCCGCAGAAGAACCGAGCGCTTGGCCTCCGCGCAGCGGCCGATAAGCCGGGGGCGCTGCGGGCCGGGTGCGGGGGGGCTGTGGGGAGCCGCGGTTGGGCACCTGCGACCAGGCGCCTCGCCTCCCGCCGGCCTTGGGCGCGCTGCCGGCCAGCCCTGCACCCGCGCCCCGTGCCGCCCAGCCGGCTGCGCCCCGTGCCGGACGCCTGCAGGCCGCGGCAGCGCTCCGGACTCGCAGCCGTGCGCCGGCCAGCCCAGGGCCCCTGGCTCGCTGAGCCTGGGCATGGCTGTGGGGAAGTGGCCCCGGGTCAGGGCAGGCCGCCCCCTTTCTAGGATCCCGCTGGCCACAGGATGCGGCCCCTCCCTGAGCGCAGCCGACTAGCAGCGGCACCTGCCATCTCGAGAGCGCTGAGGAGAGCAGCATTCCAAGAAAGGGCAGCCAAGCCTGGGACAGCGCGGACCGCAGCGCCTGGACATGTGAGGCCCGGGGCTGGCCAGCCTTCCGAGCTTCCGGCATCCCCAGCTGGCCGCCGCCTCTTTCGACTGGAGAGGCCATCTCTGTCCCACACGAGCCCGTCATCCTCCAGAGTGATTTATCTGGAAGCAGAGGCTGGGAGCTGCCGCAGCATCGTGCAGTCGGCTCACCGATGCGCAGAGTTTCCCCAGGCCACAAGGACGGGCGCTTGGCAGCTCTCGGTCAGGCAGGCCCCCTGGGAAGGGAGAGGGGGCCGCATGCCGGGAGGGGACCACAAACGAGGCTGCAGGGCCCCCCCCCCCCCCGGCCATCCAGCTTTCCCCATTCCCATGGTGACTCCAGCCAGTGTCTGGGGCTGCCACAGAGCAGTGCTGACATCGAAGTTCGGACACCTCTGGCGGACCACCGGAGGAAGGGGGTAGGGCTGTGAGAAGGGAAGGGCCACCTGAGCAGATCCACCGGGCCACCTCTGGCGGTCTGCCACCCCCACGTCAGAAGCTGCAGGTGGGAGAGTGCTGGACAGGCCGGGAGCAGGGCAGGAGCACCGGCCCGGGCACAAGCCGTGGAAACGAGGGCAGGCCCCCGTGCATGCTGTGCCAGCTGAGGCAGGAAAGGGCTGAGCGAGCCCCCGGCTGATTTTCTGGCCGAAGCCCCTCGCCTTGCCCCCCACCCCACCCCCAGCCTTTTCCAGAAGCCAGCCCGCCACAGCCGTCGCTGCTCCCGTCCTGAGCGCCGCTGCCCAGGGCTGTTTGCGAGCAGCCGCTTGGTCCAGCCGAGCGGGCGAGGTGCCTTTCCCCACGGGTGTGCTGAGCGCGCCCCAGCCCCACAGCTGCTCGGAGCCAGCGGTCGCTCCCCCAGCCTCCTCACCCACCAGCGAAACATGCATCTTGCGCGCTAGCTGCAGGCGTGCGTGGCCGGCAGCCCTTCTCCAGGATCCATGCGCCCATGACGCTGTGCTCTGTGGGACATGGATCTTGGGAGGTCAGTGCCTTGCGCATGAAAGGGCTTCTTCGGAAAGGAGGACCAGGAGCAGCTGCTGCAGAAGTGACCCTGAGAACAGGGCCGCGTGCACTGGCTTCCTTCCTGCCTGTGCAAAGCCTGGATTATCCTCCAGCGTCCGTCATCCTCTGCTCTGGGTTTCTCTGGGAATGGTGGGCGGGGGCACCTGAGAGGTGCATTTTCCCGAAAGCAGGCTGGAGAGACAGTGTGAGGCAAGCCACCTTTGGCAGCAAGGCCTTCCCTCTCTCTCTCTCTCTCTCTCTCTCCCTCTCCTCGATAATTCCTTGCAAAACACTTTTGTCCTCTGCGGTGTGATTTGCACCCATTCCTCTTCTGTTCCCCTTTTAGCTGATGGGGGGGGCAGGCCCTCAAGCCCAGCAGCCCCTCCCCTGAACATCAGTCACTTGATGCTTCCTGGCGGTAGACCGGCCCCCCTCCCACCCGCTGCTCCCGGCGCTTGGGCAGGAGGCAGAGCCCTCGGGCGACAGGACTCTGGCGTGGAAGGCGCACCGCGGCCGCCCCTTTGCCTGCCCCAGCACCGCTAGTGTGAAGCCCCCAAACCTCCCGCACGGGACTCGTGCGGAAAGAGGCCCCGCACCCGCTTCTTCTCCTGCAGCGGGGGCTGGCATCGCTTGCGCGAGCTGCCCTCCATCTGGGGCAGGTTCCTCTCGGCTTGTGAGAAAGCCGCCCGCAGCGCTGAGATGGCAGAGCACCCGATGCCGGGCGCAGGAAATGCAAAGCAGAGGCGCCCGCCCTTTCTGGCTGGCCGGAGTTTTGCGGCAGATGCCAGGAGAGGGCCGGCAAAGCAGCAGGGCGGTTAGCGGCTGCCGCAGACCGGCCCTCCGCCGTGGGCCCCCAAGCCAGGCCGGCGGGGCAGCGGCCACAGAGCTGGGGGGGTCAGGCTGGGGTCCCTCGCTGCGGAGCTGACAGCCTCGGGGTGCCCCCCCACGCCTTGCATCACTAAGGCCAGCCGGATGCCCAGCCCCACAGCCCCCACCCGCCCCGGCCACGCCTCGGTCCGAGAAATCAGGGCTGCGCCCCGGGGCTTTCCGTCTGCCCGGAGGCCTGTGCTCCAGGTGGCCACCTGCCAGCACTGCTGCTCGATGGCCTGCACACCTGGGCTGGCCACCAGCCGAAGCGCAGTTCTGGCCGAGCTTTGCCGGTGGCCATGGCAGGGCCTTGGAAAGGGGGGAGGCGGCGGCAGCGCAGGCGCCCCCCCGCCCATGCCCCCCAGGGGGCCACGTCCACCTGGCCCCCACTGTTGGGCGGCTCCCTGCCATCTCTTTTCTCGAGGAGTGACTTAAACCTGCAGCCAGCAGAGCTGATCCCTCCAAAAGGTGACTAAGGAAGACCCCCTCTGCGGGGGACCCTCTTGGCCAGTCCAAATGAGCCACACACACTCCCCCTCT
>NW_025335684.1:767899-790516 GCF_004798865.1 Varanus komodoensis | reverse complement strand
CCCCAGCAAGCACTGGCAGAACAGAGAGGTTTCAGTCCTGCTCGGGCTCCCCTTTTGCAGCATTGATTGCATGTTGCATCGAGATACAAACATTTTCCTTCAAAGCTGCATAAATATTGGTATGCATCTGGCATTCACTTTCTCCTAATGGGTGCGAGCTCTTTTTTTCAAAATGCCGTGTTCCCGCGCGTACTTTTCACAGTTGTGCATGGCTTCATGCACACTTCCCTTGCACATGGATTTCTGTGTGAGCTTCCCCCGGTTCGTGCATGCTGGCTGACATGATTGGCTGCAGATTCTGCTGTGCTCCAGCTGGCGCTTTGCTTGTTTGGTAGGTCTGGTTTTGGCCACTTTCCACCAAATGGTGGGCAGCACAGAAGTCCCCCTATTGCTTGACTGCTCCTTTCAGGTGCAAAGTGAAGGAACACTGTGAACAAAGTTAATTCCTCGTGAGGAAGGGAGCTGGGCATGAAACACAATTACCGTCTTTGGCAGCGCCGGGCAAGAGGCCTCGGGAGAGCAGCACGCAGCTCACCCGGCATCCAGTAAGGCCTCCACCCCCCCCCCGAACTTTGGGGGTCCCCTGCAATTTTTAAAAAATAATTACAGCGCCCAGAGCTGCTCTGGAGCCCCGAAGGGTAAAAATTGTCTTGTCGTTGGTTTCTGCTTGCTTCCCTGCCCGGTTCCAGCGCTCAAGGGTGGCTTTGGCCCACGGAGGGGCCTGCAGGCTCCAGAACTTGTCCGCCTTCGCACTGCAACTTTAAGACGCCTCCCTTTGGGGGCAATCTGCATCAGCCATGCAGGCCGGCCCCAGTCTGGTGCCCCCCAGAAATTCGGGACTGCTGTTCCCGTCTTCTCCAGCCAGCAGGGCCAAGTGTGGGTGGAAGCATCACGAGAGGAAAAGGCCCTTCGGATGCTGAGGGGCCTCTGAGGGGGGCGCTCCGGCCGACGGCGCAGCCCCCTTTGCTTAGGGGTGCCACTCCGTGGCAGGTCGAGGGTCCGAGCAGATGTAGGGGGACGATTAGACACTTGCCTCTCCTTCCCGAGGCGCCAGAGAAGAGTCCAAATAGCTGACGGCTGAGTCATGCACGGTGTCTGTTTATGGAGCGCATTTTCCTTGGGACGTCACTTTCTCTGGTTTTCTCTGGAAAGTTTGGCAAATGAAGTGGCGGGGGGGGGGGGGGCGGGCAGAGTTCTGGCTTGCAAGGGCACCGCTGGACAACGTCTCACTGGCTTTTGTTTCCTGGAAAAGAAAGAGTAAACAAGTGGAGCTCACAGCCCTGGAAACTGGCAGAAAGAGTCGAACTGGACGAGGTGCTCAGGACCTCAAGCCGGCCGTCCAGCGCAGACGCCGCGGGTCGCCACAGACGCATCCTGGGCCGGGGGGTCTCTCTCGCACCCATCAAGGGTTGTGCCGGGGTGCAGGAGACGCTTGCAGGGGATCCCCCAGATGGGTGCGTGGGGGCAGCTCGATTCAAGGCAGCCCCCTCAACCAGGAGCTGCAGGCTCGGCCGACCAGCGCTTGGCTGATGGGAGCTGTAATCCAGCCCATCTGGAGGGCACGGCTGCCGCGACTGCCAGGAGGGAGGGCCCATCCAGCCGCCGCGCTTTGTCCCAGCCGGCCGAGCGCGAGCTTTCGATTCCCGGGCAGCTTCCCTTCTCCGGGGGCTCCGCCGCTCCCCCCGGGAAAGGTTTCTCTTTTGCATTCCCGGCCCGGCTGCCTGGGAGAGGCGGCGGCTGTTCGGCTTCGTGGCCCCCCCCCCCCCCGGGGCGGGGGGGCTTTTGCCGGGGGCCCCCTCCCCCCCCCCCCCCACGCCTGGCTCCTGCACCATGTCGCTTTTGGGGGCGGTTCACACAGGCACGTAGGGTTTTGATCCCCTGCTCATGCACCAAGGAGGGCAGGTTCCCCCCGCCCAAGGTGTAAAGCCCCTTCATTCTGGAGGTGGGGGGAGGCAGTGCTGGTGCCTGGTTTAACAGCCTCGGGGGGGGGGGCAAGGAAATGGACTGATGAGGCATCACAGGAAAGCAGGTGTAATGCATCCTCGGGAGCCACTCCCCATGCAGACCCCCATCTCCTTGGATTTTTTAAAGGGGGAACCGTCCATTGTTGGAAAAATCCCCTGGGAATGTCCTTGAAAGAGCCGGACGAGAGTCTCTCCCCGAAAGGCAGGAAATGTTGGGTCTCCCGTTCATTGGCGTGGCCACAGCTACTTCCCCGGGATGAATGAGATGAGATGAGGAGGGTGGAATTTCAGGAGTGTGTCTTTCCAGCTCTGCGGTTCTCCGCAGCATCACGGTCACATTTTGGAGCATTTGCCACTTTCTGGCGTTCCTGCGGAGTCCCGACTGCTGGGGCAGAGCCTGCAAGCTGCTCTTCCCCTCGGATGCCTCCTCCGCGAACCAGGCCGCAGAGGGCCTCTCCCCTCGCGGGTGTCAGCCTGGAGATGTGCCGGGCAGGGGTTCCCGAGGGGCCACGTCCGGCCAAATGTGGGGAGGGTCGGGGCGGGAGAGAAGGGCCGGGGCACTTTGGCGGGGGCTGCCGTCCCCCCAGACACGCCTCCAAGTAACGCAGCATCTCTGAGCGCTGCTCCCCACCACGAGTTCTTCAGAAGGGTGAAGGACCAACAGAAACGCATTTGCCGGCTTCGTCCGGCACTCGCTTCTGGTTACCGTTGGTGCGTGGAAGGCCTTGGACAAAAGCCCGGAGAGCCCTTTCCCTGCTCTGTGCAGCACGACTCCCTCCCTCCTGCACGCGCCGTGGCCTCCATCGTGGCACGCAGCACACGCCAGCCCCGACACGCACGGCGTTCCCGCACGGACTTGCAGCTCTGGAGCAGGCCGGTGGGGAGGCGCCACTGTGGAGGCGCCGCCGCAAAGGGAGAGGTCCCGCTCGTCCCCGGGCCACGCAGAGAGCACACGCCTGGCCCCTTTCGCCGCCCTGCAGCTCCCCTTGGGAGCAGCTTCACGCGCTCGGCACGCAGCTCCTGCCACGGCGGGGCCGCATCCCACTGGTTTACTCTCGACACTTGTATGCCACTTTACACAAGAACACGCCTCTCTCCTGCTGGAGGCCGGGCATCGCCTTGACGCGAGGACACGGGGGAAACGACGTGGACCATGGGGACACGGTTCCTCCGTGCCCCGCCTGCCCCTTGGTGCCTCTCCTCGCTCGAGTCCTCCCACCTCGTCTGCACAGGTGAGCCTGCAGGCCAGGCCCCCGCAGGTGTCCACGTGCCGAGTTGCCACGGCAGCTGAAAATGCACTTGCGGAACAAGGGAGCGGCAGGCCAGGGGTTTTTCCGGAGGGGAAAAAGGTTCCCACACACAAGGTCTTCCTCCCTGGCTACAAGCGGGGCAGGGGGCTCAAACGGGTGCCGCCACCACCAAGGCCGGCTTCCAAGCTGTGACTTCAGTAGCGCCTCCTCGGAAGACCTTAAAGGCCAGCTGGGTATATTTAGAGGCACGTGGTCTGCTAAAGATCCCGCCTGAGTCGTCCAGGGCTTTCTACTTCAGCAGAAGAGGTCAAAGCACAGCCTGAAGGTGCTGCTCCCACATTTCCCAGGCTTCTCAAATTTTCTGTGGTAAGAAAAGGCCAAAGGAATTGTAGAAAGCACCGGCCAAATAATAGAAACAAGCGAGCAGAAATAGAAAGAGAGCAAACGAAGTCGGGATCCGGGCTAAATTCTTCGAATTGGGCAGGGCAGTTCCACACAAGAAGGCCTCATCTGGAAGCATGCAAGGTATAGCACAGAAAGCGGGGAAACCCCTGGAAACATCTGGGTCCTTGGGATTCCTCAGGGCGTGTGCCATGCCTTGGGCATGGTTTGTGCTCACCCTTAAAGAGACGCCGGGGGTGGGGGCGACCCATTTCCATGGCGGATCGTCTCTGTCACACGTGGTGCCCGCAGCATCGCCGGTAGGAGCCCTCGTGCAGTCGGCACACATTGGAGGAAGCGTTCCCCTGGTGCCCCGGCCCAAGCCAGGGGACCGCCAGGCCTCCCCCCCCCCCGCCCCCGCCAAGGATGCTTTGGCAAAGCTTTCCCCCACCTTGAAAGGCCGAGTTCTCCTGAGAGGCCAGAAGGAAGGTGGGCCGGCTTTGGGGGCCTCTTCCTCTGCCCCCGCACCCCACACTGCAAAGGGCCCCAGGCGCGGCTTCACAGAGGAATGCAGCGGGGGGGGAACGAACCTTACCCCCCCGCCCCCCAGGTCCTGGGATGGCTTTGCAGGGACCAGTTACCTCCCCACCTGGCCGGGTGGTCATGTCCTGTCTCTGGGCCCCCCACGGACAACCGTGCCCCATAGCCGGTGCGAGCGAGCCAAGCCGGCAGCAGCTCCCGCCTGGGAAAGGGCCCAGAAGGCAAATTCCCAGGAATGCAGGCAGCTGTTGGAGAAGGCCCAGGTCCTGGTATGGGCTGACAAGCTGGTGAACCGCTCCAGTTCCCTGGAAATGCTAACGGTGTAGTGTTTGGACACCTTGTGCTTTGAGCACATATCTGGCGGAGAGCCTTTCCCGGGAATGTTCAGAGATTCTTCCGTTCGTTCCACTGGGAAAGCCAAAGCGCTGGGTGCTGCGGCCAGCCTGGGGGCCTGGAACAGGGGTGGCACCGTGGGGCCTTGCCCTCCCCTTTCCAAGGGGCGGTGGCCTCCGGGCTGCCCTTGCACGGGCGAGGCCTCTGGACAGGAAAAGCCCCGCCAGGTCAGCCGGCAGCCTCCCCGCCGTGCTTCGCGGGCGCTCCTTTCAACAAAGCCTTGTTTTTATTGGTCCTGGAAAGGGATGCCGTGGCGGCTCGCTGCCCTGCCCGATCATGAAACGGCCCCTAACGAGCGGCTTTTATCTCAGCACATGGAGATACAGAAGACCGTGGTCAAGCTACTTAGCCACTTTCCTTGTTCTCAGCATGCGCCAAGTTATCGAGATGGTCCTGCTCCTCTCCATTTTATCCTCATAACAACAGCCCTGTGAGGTAGGCGGGCCAGAGAGTCAGGAGACAGCCTCGGGTCACCCGGGAGCTTCATGGCCAGGTGGAAACTCAAGCCTAGATCAGCCGGCCTCTAGCCGGCCCTCCTGGCCAGGAGACCCTTGTTCCCCCGTGGGTATAGTTAGCCCGCTCTATCCTTTCGTTCTCCCTTCTTGCTTCGGGGTGTCGACGCAACGCCGCTCGCTCGCTCTCTTGCGCCCTCACCAGCCTGTCAGCACTATCTCGGCCAGCGAGCTGAGGAGGAAGAGTCCTCTGGAAGGCCGAGGGAGGTGGAGGGCTCCCCACACCAGAGGCGTTCAGGGTGCGGCCAGGCAGCCCCCAAGAGGGATGCTCGGCCGCGGAGCCGGCTGGGGCGCGATGGCCTCCGGAGCTCTGCTTTCCGGGAAAGGAGCTCCTTCTGGGAACAGGAGCGCTGCCCTGGCTCCCGCAGGCAGCACAGGCTTTCCAGACTGCCCTTGTCTCAGATCAAAGTCTGCAGGAGGAGAGGCCGGAGGTGACCTCAGGGGGAAAGTGCCAGGAGAGACTTTCTTGGGCCACACAGGGACCAACAATGAAAGTGAAACTCGGTCTGCGAAGAAGCGAAGAAACGGTGCCCTTTACAGAAGCACCCACACAGGAGCGAAAGGGAAAGTGCCTCCTCCGCAGCCGCCTTATCGCAGTCCAGAGGTGGGCTGTGGTGTCTGGAAGAAGCCCGCTCGCCTCGCCTCCCCGAGGCCGTGACTTTACAGAGGAAAATGCGTCCGGGGCAGAAGGGGCCGGACGGAGGGCCGCTATCCGGCAGGGCAGCCCGAGCCCCTGGCGCCCTGCTGCTCCCGAGCGAGCGCCTTCTTTGGACCAGCCCGCCGGCCTTCCGGAGGGATCTGCCTCCCAGCCTTAAGCAAGCTGGCCCGGTCACCGATGGGCCGGCCAGATGTTGTTCCCCGGGGTGTTCGGGCAAACTGAGAGCCACCCACCCCAGGCGCTCTCGTGGCTGCACGACAAGGGCGCTGTCGCTGCAGGAAGAGCTTGCCCAAGGTCGCCGTGGGACGGGGCTCGGGCGAGCCGTGTTCCCTTCCCGATCACCTGGCAGGGCTGTCGTGAGGACAGCAGGGCGAGGAGGCAGCCCTCCAGCTCCCGGGAGGGAACGCCAGGTGCCGTGCGTGGCGAGGGGGACAGCTGGACCAGCCCTGCTCCCCAGGGGTGAGCCTTGTGTGGCGGGTTCGTGCCATCGCAGGCTCCACCCAGGGCTTGTTCCAGGGCCTTCGGTCTGCACGGCTCGGCGCCTCCTCTTCCCTGCACGCCTGAACAAGTGCGCAGAGTCTCTCGTGATGCCCGCAGGCAGGCGGGCGGCACCTCAGCTCCTTCTGGCTGGCCTCAATTCCTCAGGAATTCACCAAGACATCCACCTTGCTCCTGCCATTTTTAACATGAGAAAGTGCATTTAAAAACATACATGTTTCCCCCACCAAACAGGCATGTTTCTGCATTTTGTTGTGTCAAGAACACGGCCGATGTGTTTAGGGAGTGCAAAACCCCACGGACAGCTAACTTTCTGTTCAGGTTGGTGCCCAGGTGCAGAGCAGCAGTTCAGCTCATACCAGGATGTGCAAAGAGCAAAGTCCTCAGGCATGTCTGAGGTGCCAGATCAGAAGAGCTGGTTGTGGGACAGGTGGATGCCACACCTGAGGCCACAACAGAGATGGGAATCGGCCCGTGGGTGGCAGAGCGCTAATGCCACCGGGAGCGTGATGTGTGCGGCTTCATGGGGTGGCCTGTCCACAGAGTTCGTGCCATTCACTCATGCAGGAGTCGCCTCGTGCTCCGGCCAGGGAAGGGTGGCCTCCCTGACCTGCCGGGGGCGAAGCGTCGCCCGGGTCCCATGTTCCCAGCCTGCTCTCATCTGCTGCTGCTTCCTGGCATTTTCCCCATGTTCCTTCCGTCTCCTCTGAAAGCCTCGGGAAACCTGCGCTCTGCGGAGGGACGGGCGAGCGGCCCATCTCCACGGGTCCGGATCGCTTCGGGTGCCTTTGGCGAACGCGGGGCAGTTGGGCCACTGCCGGTGCGTGCGTGTGGCCTGCCGCTCCGTGGCTGCTCTCTCGCCTCCGACGGCAGGTGGACTGGTTGGCCAGTCGGGCGAGCGCCGGCACTGGTGCTCGCAGGGGCAGCTGCCCGCCAGGAGGCCGCTCTGAGGTGCAGCTGCCCGCCAGGAGGCCGCTCCGAGGTGCGTGCTCACCGGCTGCCCGGGCAGCTCCGGTGCCCCACGCCAGGGGCAGAGCTTGTGGGACGGGCGCACGCCCTGCCAGCGGATGGTCACACTGCAAGGCCAGAAGTCCACTCGGTGCCCGCTGACCCCGGCCCCAAACGGGCCCGGCCCCGGGCCTCTGGGCCAGAAGGACCCGGGCACGGACGCCGCAGCGGCCCTGAGCCGTAGCTGGGATTTGGTTTACCTTCCCCTCCAGCAGACAGAACCCTCTTGCAGCAGCAGCAGCAGCAGGAAGCCCGGCCAGCGCCCCCGCCCTCCCCGTTTCTAAGAATATAGTGCTAACTTTCAACTTTTCCACCTCTCTGTCTCGGTCTGTCTCTCTTCAGGAAAGATCGGTGGCCGCATGGAGCGGCTGACTTCTCCCCTCACAGAATGAATGTCGTGCCCGCCCGCGGTGCCCAGGCGTCTTCGGGCTTCCAGGAGGGCCGGGCTCGGGACGCAAATAGCACCGATTCTGAGAAAAGCAGCCTCGCGCTGGGCTCTGCGGCAGTGCGGGTGGGAGGGTGTGAGCACACAGCCCGGCGTGGGGAGGTGCCAGCTCTTGAAATGAGAGGCACCGGGTCCGCACCAGACGGTGGGTGGCAGCTGCATCCTGCTCTTTGGGGCAGGGGCGGGCGGGCTGGTTGAGCGCGGCTTCCTGCCCCCAGGTGCGCTGGGCTACGGCCCCCATCAGCCCCAGCCAGCACTTCCAATGCTCAGGGGCTGCAGGCGTCGTAGTAGTCCGGGCTGTGTTCTCCCCAGCTTCTTGCCTGGGATTTTGGCCACTGGGTCTGAAGCGACAAGAAAACCGGCCCGACCGGTTGGTTCCCTGGGTGAAGGCACACCCCGTGTCCCCGGTCAACCTGAACACGCCCTGCTCCTTTCCCTGAAGATCAGCAGGGCCCTTCGTGGGAGG
Source organism: Varanus komodoensis (assembly GCF_004798865.1). Classification (NCBI taxonomy): domain Eukaryota; kingdom Metazoa; phylum Chordata; class Lepidosauria; order Squamata; family Varanidae; genus Varanus; species Varanus komodoensis. Next base: position 782,401 of record NW_025335684.1, on the reverse strand, counting down.
ACAAGCTCTCCTGCCTGCTCTTTCAAAGGAAAAAGCTCCCTTGAAAACAGCAAACTAGGCACATGGGCAGGAACAAAACGGGCGCCTTCGCGCCACCGCCGGATACTGCAAGTGGGAAAAGCGCAGCCCAACGGCTCCATCGCCCACAGTCGCCTGGGAGCCGGCGTACTCCGGCCAGGAGGGCCCGCTGGAGTGGCCCACTCCGGGGATCCACTGGCCGTGCCGCCTGGGCCTTGTGATCAGCCCTGGAAGCAAAGGGACAGGGCGGAGGGACCCAGGGCGACAGGGACAATCGGGCCGCTGGGGCTTGCTTGGGCTGGGGCCTTCCCACCGGGGCCTCCACCACTCCCTCCCTGCGGGAGCAGGAGAAGAGCCCTCAGGGTGCTCGGAGCAGGCAGCAGCACGGGCCGGCCAGGCAAGGGCCCCCGGGCGTCTCCACACACCCTGGCCAAGCACACCTGCCAGCAGTGATGCTCGAAGGACCCCCGTTTTGGCCGAGACGATCCCCCGCAAGGAGCCGCTTCTCCCTTGCACGCTGGCTTCCCACCCGTACTGCAGCCCACGCTGACTCCCCCTTGGGGCCGCTGAGTGATCCGTGGCCAGAGGGGGCGTGGGAAGCCCTCGCCACAAGGGGGAGGGCTGCCCTCGGGGCTCCCAGACTTGCAGCCATGCTCTGGACGAGCAAGGGACCGAGGTGTGTTGATCACCGCTCTGCTGGGAATCCAAGAAGCGAAGCCGGGCCATTCATTGCAAAAGGAGAATCCGGGAGAAGTGGTGCAGGGAATTTCCACCTTCCACTCCGCTCTGGCCAGTCATGATGCAACCGTCTGCTGCATTCGCACAAGCGAACTTTCCTGCAAACCCTTTAACTGTAAAAGAGAAACGAAAGGCAGAACACCCTTCTCTGACTCAAGGGCTTTCTGGAACGAGTTCTGCAGAACTGGGCCCAGCCCTGAGTGTCCAGCACCCGGCCGTGGCCTTCCCATAAGTCGCCCTCCGTCACTCTGGGTCAGCAACCGGCTGAGCCTCGGCTCACGCGGACGACGGCCGGGTGTGCAAACGTTGCGTGTGCAAAGATCCCTTTCTTGGCAACCTCCTGTGGCCACCGGAATTCTGCCCCTCTCCCCGACTCCCGGTTGGGCAGCCAGCCCCCCTCGCCACCGGCCGCCTCCCACCGTGCCCAGAGCGGCCCTGGAAGAGGGTGCCGCTGGCTCCTCGGCATTTCCTAAACGGCTCGCTCACCTCACCCACGTCTTAAAAGCAGCTTTGGTCTCGCTGTGCATATTTGGGGACGCGCGCCCGGGGACCCACGTCCCGCCGGGGGGCTGGCACGCGCTCCCTGGCCTCTTGCGGCGGCTGCCCAGGGGGCTCGGCCGGGCATGCCGTTGAGGACTCTGCCCACTTCGCCCTCGCTGGCCGAGGGCGGGAGGGGTGGCCACCAAGTCACCCGGCCCCCTCTTCCCGGCGAGGGCCTGCCCTAATTCTGCGCAAGTCCCTCTGTGGCCCACCTTTCAGACCTTCATCCTTTCTCATGTGTTTGCTTGTTTGTCTTGGTGCTGATGAGGCATTTCCCCTTTTCCCGGAGACGCATCTGCAGCTTCCCAAGAACATCCTGAGGCCAAAGTGCCAAGGCTCTGGTGGCCGGCTGGGAATGTTGCAGCGCGCAGGCAAACAGATGGAGACCGTGAAGAGCTCCTGGGGACACAGGGGACAATCTGTGCACACGGCGGCCTCGCTCACAGGACTGTGATGACAGGGGGACCGGGGGGACCCGGCCGGGCTGGCTCCTCACCGTACTTAACAAGCCACCCATGGGCCCCACAACAGCCGCTGGGGCTGCTTCCACGGAGGAGAAGGCGAACCAAGATGCTAGTCCTCATGGTGCCAATGCCAGTGGTGCTTTGCCCGCGTGCCCAGTGGTGGGGCAGATGGGTGGGAGGCCTCTCTCTACCCTCCTGCTACCCGTGGCAACAAGCCGGCCTCCCTGGGCTCAGACAGGGCTGCATACCCATCCGTGCTGCCCCGGGTACTTTTCCCCAGCATGTGGCCGGCATGCCCAGGGTCCATTAACCCCCCGTGAGCCAGGATGGACCCGCCAAGGTTCTGCCTGCCCCATCCAGGCCTTTCTGGAGCAAAGGACAAGCCATCTTCCCGGAAACACAAGAGGGATGGCTAGGAATGTCCTTTTTCATCCCACAGCTTGTCCAAAGGGAGGACGTCCCTGGCCAGGCTCCCCACAAAAGACGGACGGACGGACGGACGGACTCTGTGCCTGCTCTCCCCGTAAAGGCGGGACAGCAACACTTGCTGGGCTCCACTACCGGCTCCCTAAACCCCTGCAGGGTGGCCCTTCCTTTCCTGGGGTGGCCGAGGAAAAGAAAACACTTTGCGTGTGTTCTCAGAAAAGACGCCTTCCAGGGAGCTTCTGGCTCAGCTTTAGCGACTGCCAGGCATGAACGAGAACTGACTGCATCGGTAAAAAAAGAACCCCTGGGAAAGGCCCACGGCTTTCTGTCAGCAACTCTTCCTGAGAAACCCGAAGAGTTCTGCTTTATTTATAAGCCCTGGTTCTGTTTGCACCAGCCAGCCCATAAATAGAAGCTGGCGCACCCGCCTTTTGCTTCCCCTGTCGCTGAGCATGCAGAGAAGAAATCCTTCGGCACGAGTCGAGGACCACAGAACGGCGCTTCCCCCCAAAACAAGCCCCCCCATCCGTGAAGGCCTTCCATTCATTCGTTATTTTATTTATGTATTTATTAATATTGCGATTTATATCCTGCCTTTTCCTACAATGGGCTCAAGGCAGCTTGCATCATTCTCCTCCTCCATCTCATCCCCACAACAACAACCCTGTGAGGTAGGCTGGGCTGAGAGTCTGTGACTGGCCCAAAGCCACCCAGTGGGCTCCATGGCCGAGCGGGGACTCGAACCCGGATCGCCTGAGTCCCAGGCCCACGCTCTTCACCACCACGCCACACGGGCTCTCACCAGCTGGCTCTCACCACGTTATGACACCCGCTCTGCCTCTGGCGAGGGACCCGTGCAGTGTCCATACTCGCTGCAACCGCCCTGTGAGGGAGGACAGGCTTGCCCAAAGGGCCGGCCCAAAGGCAGCCAGCGAGCCTCATGGGCTAGCAGGACCCGGACCCCGGGTCCGCTGAGCCCTCTTTCCGCTCTGGCGTGCTGGCTCTTTGCGCGGCTCCTGGGCTTCCCGCAGTGGTGGGTGCCGTGCTCTTCCTCCTCATTGCAGTTGCTGCCCGCTGCAGGCCGAAGCCACAGACACGCACGGCGGGGAGCTTCGGATGGGCCACAGGCGGCACACGGCGGCGCACAGACGTCAAGGCCACGTGCACATAAGCGGAGAACGGGGCCATTCAAAAGGGGTTGCGTGCAAATTCGCGCCACTTCCCGTCCCGCGAGTGGTGCAAGCAGAGCAGTCGGTGAAAACGGGGGCCAGGGGCTTCCGGCCGGCCTCGGGTGGCCGCACCGGCGTGGGCCTTTGACCCGGAGGGTGCTTCCTCTGGGAGGAGCAAGGCAGAGGACGGAGCGTGGCCGCCACACGGGGCTGTCATCGCTGCCCGTTGCTTTCTTGCTCTGCTCGCGGATTTGAGCTGGTGTTCGCCCTGCCTGCCCTCCCCTCCTCCCCGAGTGCGGGTTTCGGGGGGCCCCTCAAAGCAGCGTTAAGTAGCTCAGAGCAAGGAAACCCGCCGATGCAGGAGGCCCCAGCGCAGGCCCCTGGCTGGCCTCAGATGTGATGGGCTTCAGGGCCCATCATCCCCAGCCAGCATGGCTATTGGCCATACTTCTGACTGCCTCTCTTCCTCCTCCTCCTTCTTCCCACCTCCCTTCTGGAGGGACGGCACTGAGGACGGATCCTGGGGGCAAGCGCCAGATCGCAGCCTCGCCCGGGCATCTTCCAGGAATAGCACGGCTGTGGGATGCGGGGGCCGCATCCTCAGGACCCCCCACCAACCGGGAGTCTCCAGAGTTAGTCAGCATAAACAGAAGTGACTTGAGTGCGCAGGAGGGAGAGTCTGTTTACATGAGTGGCTTCGTGGGACCACGCGACTGACAGGGGGGCCATCAGCAGGGTCCCCCCCCCCATTGATTCATTTCCTGTCCTCCAAGCCTTTCCTGGAGAAAAATTCCTGGCTGCGTCAGATTCATCAGGAACAGCCCATCACGCTCATGAGCACTTGGTGCTCCTGGCAGCTCCTTCCGCTCTCTCTGTTCCGCGAAATCCAGTTCGAAGCCCCGCCTGAAACGCCGAACTTCCCCCCTTCTCTGGGAATTGGTGCCCTCGTGGATGGAGACGTGGACAGAGCTGGTGGGACCGAGCCGAAAGCAGATCCGTGACACGATCCAGAGCAGGGTGGCCTGCGTGTCAGAATCCTGGAATCTCAATTTGAGAAGAGGGAATAAAACTCGGGTTCGTGGGAAAGATCAAGCGTCCAGACCATCTGAGGCTTTATTGTATTTACCCCAAAGGTCCCTGCGGGTGCGTACTCACGATGATGCATCACCGGGCAGGCAGAGGTGAACTCTGCTGCCAGGCTTCAATACCGTGACAGGGCATTTATAGGTACACAGGCACAGGGCAATTGGTGACAGGATGCAGAGATTGCAAGAAGGTCCTGAGGTCATCACATACAGAGCAGATGAAGGAATGTCAGCCAATCATACAGTGACAATGAGATCACAGTATTTCTAATTGCTGTGTATTGACACTTTAGTTGAGTAACTTGAACCCATCTCCAGGTCTGCTCAGACATGCAAATTCAAGCTACTGAGAAACTATGCATGAGCTCAAGACTCTTGTCTAGACTCTGGACGTTCTGAATTGGAGCCTCTGGGCTATCAAAAGATACTTCCTTGTAAACTGAATTCCAACAATGACTATTTGCAATGTATATTTTGACTACAGGGCCTGCCTACTGTAGCCTACAGCTAAAGGTGAGAGAAGGGGGGGGGGATGCCATTTTAAATGGTGACAGCCTGGGTTTGAGAAGGAAGACGGGATCCCACAGTGCGAAGGCACACAGGAGTAGTGCTGTTCAGACAGGATTCATCCAAATTCCCCAACACGCGTTGCGGAGGATGGGCGGGGGCGTCCTCCAATCCACAGGTGGTGGGTGACCTGTGGCTCCTGGGGGGGACGGGGTGCCTTGGAGGTGCCTCCAGAAATAATGTTGAACCAACTGCGGCCACTCTCCGCTGGCTCACCCCCCTGGCTGGGGATGATGGGAGTTGCACTCCAACACTTTCCGAGGGTGCACTTCGGGCAAGGCCAGGAGAGGCTTCTAAGTAGTTGCCGTTTTCCAGGAAGAGTCCGGGTTTGTCCAGCTTTTGTTTGGGTGTGTGCCGGGTGTGAGTCACCACTGTTGTCTTCTCTGGCAGCCCTGACCTTGCCGGGGGCTGGAGGCGAGGGGGGGCCTCTCGGCAAGGCTGGGGTTGAGGAAGCGGGGAAGGGCACGGAATGCCCTCTCCCTGCCCTGCCGTGTCCCGTTTCTTATCAGTGACCGAGCCTTCAGCAACATCTGGGCGGAAAGAGACCGATGCTGCAAGCCGGGAGCCTGATGCCGCATGTAAATGTGCCACTTCCAGGACTGGTGATGCATCTTCAGCCGCTCTCTGACTAAGCAGAGGAAGTGAGCCGCGGTGCTTGGAGAACGGAAACTCGAGCGAGGAAAGCACGCAGGGTGGCCCACTTCTCGCTTCTAGCCAGGCGCTTCCTCGTTCCTGCCCTGCACACTCCAGCCCCGCAGCTGCAGGCGAGGCAACCGCATGGCGCCCAGGGCTTGGGATACCCCCTCCCCCCCCCCGGCATGTGGGCCTTCCCGGGCCGCCTCGGGGGCCCGGGAGGGACGGTCGCTTTCTCTGGGCGGCATCGGCATCAGCCCGTTTCCTCTCCCCGTTTCTCCCGGGCTGTGCTGGAGGGCACCCGTAATGCTTGCTGGACGGGACGTGCCGTGTGTGGCCGTGGCTGCCACCCAGGCACCCGGAAGAGCCCCCGGCCCGCTCGGCCACAGGGGCTGCAGGGGCGTCGTCTGTGGTTCTCCTTCCAGGACTGCCTCTTCGCCCCTCCCGGCAGATCGGACGCGATGCTCTGGCAGAGGGGCGCCCTAAGATGGCCCGGCCAAAACTCTCAGAAGAAGCAGCCTCCCTGTATCGGATCCAATCGGATCGGATCCACAGGCTGCCCGACCTGGCACGGGCAGCACTGATCCTAGCCCTGGCTCTCCGGCGCCTCCGTCTTTCAGCCCGGCCTCCCTCACAGGGCTGTTGTCGTGAGGATGAACTGGCAGGGAGGCCCTGGAGAGCCCCCTTGGGCTGCTTGCAAGCAAAGGAGCGAAAATGTCACATGTGCAATCATAAGAGCGGCGTAACGGCTGGGACTCTCGGGCCGAGTGTGCAAAGCCGGGGCCGTACCACCAAGCTAGACCCCCACTTGCGTGGAGGCAGGGCAGCAGAGGCGTCGGATCCAGGGGGCGGCCCGCTCGGTCAGGGGCGTGCCAGCCGGCGCCCGCCGGTGCCGGGAGATGCAGGGTGCAGCAGCCCCTTCTGCACAAGCAGAAGCCCCCATGCCCCCCGGGCTTGAGCTCTGAGGGGGCGACATTCCTGGCTGGGGACAGGCCTCCCCTCGCCGGCCGCAGCGCCTTTGGTCTGTTGGCTTGCTTCGCGGGCCTCTGCTGGAACACCACGTAATCCTCGGGAGCCGATCTGCGGAAGCCTGACCTCCAGATCCCTCCAGCTTGCCCACTTCTGGGAAACGAGGAACGGCCACAGCAAAAAGAACAGAACAGGGCAGCACCAGATCAGTTTCAGAGAAAAGGGCTGCCCTCAGGCCGTGGCCAGCGAAAGGAGAGGGGGCCGCGCGGGGGCAGCGTCGCAGGGCACTCTGACCCGTCTGGTTGCTGCAACTGGGCCGGAGCGAAGTGCAGCCGAGCGGCTCGAGAGAGGATGCCGGGGAGAAGGGCTGCCGGCCTCTTCCTCTCCCTCTTGAACTAGCGGCTGGAGGCACGGCCTCTCTGCACCATGGCGTGGGCCCCAGTCATAACCGGATTCCCAAGAACGCGGGTCTCCTCTGACACCCGGAGGAAGTGGGGGGTGCCCTCGGGAATTGCGTCCAGGCGATCCACAGGACCTCCTGCGCCACCTTGCTCAACGCGGAGGGTGCTGATCATCAGGCCGAGAAGCTGCCGGGCGGTTCCTGGGCAAGGTGCGCTGGTCCGCCCTCATTCCACGTGGGGCGGGCCACTCTCGGAGGGCGAGGAAGGCCAGGGGGCGGCTGGCTCCGTGGGCTGCTCAGGGTCCGTTGTGCAGAAAATAAGTGTGAGGCTGGCGGCACCCGTTCCCGGTGGGGCGACGGAGCGTGCCCAGCGGCAATTTACAAGGAAGGAGCCGTCCCAGCGGGTCTTAAGGGAGAGGCAGGAGGGCCCGCTGTTTATCTTCTAACTGCGTTCTGGCAACGGGGCCGCCTTGGCCCCAGAAGGAACTACGTGGCTGAGAGGGACCGCTTTCCCACGGGGTGTTCGGGGCACCCCAGATGCCCGGCTTCGGCTCACCCGCCGGGCACGTGGTCCAGGCAGGGCCCTCCGCGGCTTCCCCTGAGCCCGAGCCACCTTCACTCGCGGCTTGAGTTGCGCTGGAGGCGCTCCGGGATGCCCCCTTCCAAGAAATCACAGCCCAGGACCCCGAGTCTGGACTCCTTGCGGGGGCAGCCACTTGGCCAGTGAGGCCTTTCCCCCGATGACAGGCATCCCCCGATGAATCTCAGGAGCTCACTCGCTTTTTCAGAGCGGCGGCTCTCTTTGTTTGCGTTAAAATTCAGCTTTCCTTGCTCTGTAAAAACAGCCGTCCTCAAGCACAGGAGCACAGGCCGTCTCTGGATTTGATGGGGGCAACTTTCAGATGCATCAGAAATGTTTTAAGGGGCGACTCTGAGTCCCCGTTGCTTCGTAGGCCAGCCCTGCGTGGCACGGCAAGTCAGTTTAGGCTCGTGCCGACCCTTCGGAGGCAAGGCTAGCGGCCAGGGTGGGCGGAGGGGGTCCCATCCACACAACCCTTGGCAGCCGGGCAGAGCTCGGCTCCTCGGAACTGCCGTGCGGCTGGATCAGCACCGGAGGCGATCTCTGCGGAGGAGCCGGCCAAGAAGCCCTCCTGCCCTGCGCCACGCGTGGCAGCTGCGTTTCCACGGCACCGTCTGAGCGTGTTCTGCTGCCTGAGCTGTACTGACGGGGCTCGTACCCACAGATGGCCTGGGAAGGCCTTCGGAAAACTGCCGCCCAGTTGCAGGCTGGGAGGAGACCCACGCTCGGTCCGTACCGCTTGAAGCTGCAGTCCAAGAGGCTAGTCCCTAGCAAAAGCCTGAGTGTTGCAGGCCTCCACGTCTGAAGGGCACCTGCACCGGTCTATCATTGCCCAACCTGGGGCCCGCCCAGAGGCGTGGGAGTGCAACTCCCAGCATCCCCCAGCCAGGGGGGTGCAAGGTCAGAAGGCAGGCTGGGTCGAGCAGAACGGAGTGCAAGGGAGCCGGAAGGCTGTGGATCTTTGGCAGTTCTACCAGCGAGGCAGCAACCTGATTTCTGCTGAAATTAGTCAGTGCTTCTCAAGAAATTGCAGCGAACAGGAAAGAGAGAAAGAGAGTGGCGGCGACCTGCAGACTAAACAAGCAGATGTCTTCTGAGGAACTCCTACGGCTCAGTCGGGGTGGAGAAATTCCGCAGGAACCTGTCTCCCAGGTGCTCGGCGGACGCCGGCCCGAGGCCTCGCCTCTGGAATCAGCCGCCGCCGAGCTGGCAGTCCCCATGGAAATCCTGCCACGGGCGCCACACGCAGGTGGGAGTTTCGTGGCCTCCGTTCTGCAGAAGCAGCCGGCGGGGTGGCTCCCCACCAATAATCCGTCGTTTGGGAGGAAAGGAAGAGGCCGCACCGGAGGGGAAGTGCAGCAAGGATGGCGGGTGGGCGCCCCGCCGACCCGCCTGGGATGACACGGTTAGAAGGTGGCCCCAAACCCGCTGAGGCCTCTTCCAAGAGCCTGAGGCTGCCGGAGAAGGTCTGGGGGCAACGTCCCAGCGGGGGGAGGGCCGGGCCCAAGGTTCCCCCTGTGCCACAGGCTCGAATTCGACATTCCTATGAGAAGTAGCTACGCCTTGGAAGAAACTTTCATACCTCTCGGAACTGGGGGAGGGGAAAGGGGCAATGCCCAAGAGATGGAGAGCCAGGGCAGGGGCCCCGTCTCTCTCGTAAATTTCCCCAAAGCCATTCCCCAAAGGAAGAAAGCCGAAAGCAAAGAAACGTGGCTGCAGTTTTTAGAAAGCTGCATTTTCGGATATATTTGACTATATTCAAGAATTCAGCTTTCTAGAAACTATTATGTCACACCTGGTTTTGTTTTCCTTGCATTCATCTATCCGTTTCAGACGTGTCTGTTACACACGTGCACACACACACACACACAGTTCACACACACGCATGCGGGTACGTGTATAAAAGGGACATGGGCTATGGATGTGAGTGGCAATCGAATGTCTCTTACGTGCATCACCTGAATCGGGTAAATTCCAACGGATGCAGCATTCCGGCGTTTGGCACCGTGCGCCGCGCAGCGCATCCGATCCGTGGCCGTGCCTGGCTTTGTGCAGGGCCGGGGACGCTGCCGCAGGCACCCAGCCCAAGTCCACCCGCCCAGGCCTGGGGCTGCCCCCGGGCCCTGCGGCTTTCCAACGATGGTTTGCGCTCTGCACGCCACCGTCTGGCCTTTTGCCGGAAGCCCATCCTCTGTCCGCACCGGTGACTCCACCATTTGTCACGGGGACTGAGGTGGTCTCTCAGGGCACGGAGCAAACTGCCACGAGGCCTCTGAGAAGTGCCGAGCGTGCATGAGTTGTGGGGTGGCCACGGGGGGGGCAGCAACGTGTGCACCCGGTTCGGGCCACTGCTGGGCGGACCCGTTTGCAGGCCGGCAGGGGTTGGGGCGCGAGGCGCTGCTGCCCGGACGCCACCCAGAGAGCGATTCCCGCGCGCTCTTGGCAACAGCCCAGGCGCTTTGCACCGGCTCGGGGCTCTTTTGTCATGCGGCGGCGGCAGCAGGTGAGCTTTCGCGGGATCCGCCGCTGCAGTCGGCTCGAAGCGGCTGGGCGCACGTAGAGGGAGGGGGGCGGGGAAGAGCCCCTCTGAAACGGGATCCCCGCGCACAACGGATTTGCGCCGCCCGGCCTCCAGGCCGTGCACTGTCAGGGCATGCATGGGCTGGACCACAGGAGGGCGACGGGGGGGGGGGCCTGGAGGCACTGTGGACTACCCCTCCCATAATCCCCGAACGTCAGCCAGGCCTGGCAGTCCTGCCTCCCCCCGTCGGCCCCCCTCACCACAGCAGCATCCCCCACGGGGCTTGCGGCTTGATTCGGGGTTCTCCAGCAGGTGGCGGGGCCGCGGGGGCGGTGTGATCGCTCAGCTTGCGCAAACACAACAACAGCTGCTTGAACCTGCAAGCCACATCCTGGCCACTGCAGGCTTCTGTGGAAACGGGCCCCACAACACGCAGGCGCCGCACTTGGCACGGCAGCTCGTCCTGAGGCGACGTGCTGCCCCCGCTCGCCTGCCACTCCGTTTGCTCGGGGCCGCCCGGGGGGGGGGGGGCAGCACATGCACGGGAGGGCGGCTGCGTGGAGCTGGCCCCCACCTCACCCAGCGACCATCACCCCGTGGAAGCAGCCACGGACGCGCCACCCACGCCAGCGGCTCCCGTCCCCACCTGGCCACGAGACAGCCTGGGCCGCTTGGGCCAGCAGGGGCTCCTGGCCTGGCCCACCTGGTCAGGCTCTTGCGAAGAGGAAAGAGGAAGGGGGGCTCGCAACCCCCCCCGGCACAACAGCAGGGCAAGCACAGCAGCTGCCAGCCGCCCACCTCCCTGCGCCGCCCCCCCCCGCGGCTCTGTCAGGCAGAGGTGCGGCAACCGGGCAGGGGGAGGGGGCCACGGCCTCCCCCGTTTCTTTTGCCAGGACCAGAACGGGAGGCGGGGGGCGAGCAGCCTGCCACGCCAAGGAGGAAGGGCCGGCCCAGGGCCCGGGTCAGTGGCCCCGTCCTGGGATGGGGGCCCTCGGCAGGAACTCCACCGCACCACCCTCGGTGCTGGCCGGGGTCTCTGGACAGGTGGGCCACGGGGGGGGGGGGGGTGCCATCAGACCGAGGCCCACCGTGTGGCAGTCCTCTGACCAAAAGCCGTATCACTGAAGATGAGAGAAACTGCTTTGTTTTGTAAAAAAACTACCTTTTATAATAAGGTTTATTACCACCCTTTAAAAATAGATATAAAATAACAAAAACATTCTGCCCAGCAGAAAATGATCACAAGGCCTCCAAAAGCCTCTGCTTGTGCAAACAGTTTTTCAGTTGTGTAAACATCAGAAGTCAAGGGTTCAGATACAGTGGGATTGCTACAAAAGCAGCTGCCTGTAAGACTCCAGGGGCTGCGTGCCTTCGTGGGTACCTGCGAATTGCACCACCAACACAGACGCACTCCAAGTCTCTCTCTCCTGCAATCCGACGGTTGCCGCAGACGTGCCCGCTCTCTCCAATTCCCATCGTGCAGAGCCGGGCCTCTTGCTCCTGCCGTACATCCCGAGGCACGCGACCTGCGGGGCCGGCGTCTTCTCGGCACCCCCGCCCCCCGCTCTCCCAGTTGTGCAGGCGAACGCCACGCAGAACCATCACAACTTGAAGGGAAACGATTCCAGGTAATCCTTTAAAACCGGGTTGAGCGGGACGCGGCTCAAGTTCTCCTTCCCAAACGTCGCCACGATGCTTTTGCGGCAGAGCTCCTGCAAGGACCGCAAGCGCTCCTTGTGCAGCGGCCTGGCCAGGACCTTCCGCGGGGAGCGGACATAATGCTCCAGGAGCTGGAAGAGGCACCCAAAGGTCTCCTTGCTGCCGTCCAGGTGGAAGTGGCCCGCCTGGAAGACGACGCGGATGCTGGTGGGCCCCGTGGCCGTCCGCACGCTGATGGTGAAGAAGCAGTTCTTCTGGTGGCTGTCCCGGATGAGGAAGGTCCCCACGGCCTCATGCTTGAGCTTCTCGTGGGCAGCGTGGACGGACAGCGGTCCCCAGTAGAAGCCGGACTCCTCCAGCAAAGCAGTGGTGCGGTTGATGGTGCTGAAGTCCTCCGGGGAGCGGAAGGCGGGGAAGTGGGTGTGCCGGGCGGCGGGCACGGTGCTCGGGCGGCCAAGGCCCTGGGGGGCTCGGCGAGGCACGGCGTCCCGCGCGGCGGGCTCAAGCCGACATCTCAGCTCTGTCGCGATGCGATTCTCCGGCGTCACGGTGCTGTGTGCTACCATCCTACAGACTAGCCCCGCCGGTCTGGTCTCCCATAGCGCTGGGGGCCAAGGAAGGGCTGCGGGGCGGCCCGGGGCTCTCCTGAAGGCCAAGAAGAAAGCAGAAGCCGCGTGAGGTGAGCCACGAATAGGAACTCGGCGGAACCGCGGACTCGGCAGCCCAGCCCGCTCTGCAGGGCCATCGAGGCGCCCCCCCCTCCCCCCGGGCGTCAGGCAAGGCTTTCCCTGTCCTCCCTGGGGTGCCCAGCCTTCAACTCGGGGCCTCCCGCACCCCCTTCAAAATCAGAGGCGCTCGTGGGCTGAGCCCTGCCGGCAACTGAACCCCCGGCCAGGGGGCGCCCCGGCTCGCGCTCTTGCAGGAAGAACACGCAACACGCTCAGTCACAGTGCACGCGGGAGCGGTTTTACTTGTCTCCACCACAGAGGGGACTGGAAACCCACTGATGGGAATTGCTGATTCAGAAGCCACCCTTCCCATCAGCCTGAGGCGGGTTTCTTACTCGGTGCGAGACTTCAATTTCCAGGAGGCCAAAGAGCCACAGACACGCCGGCCACCCCCCCGCCCCGCCCCACCACGCCTCGTGGTCTTGGCTTGAGTGAGTCGGGCAAAGCAGGGCACTTCTGAGGAACCAGCGACGTCACGCTGAACGATTGCAAACCAGGCTGCGGAACGGCGTGTGCCTTTGTTAGCTCAGCCTCCCCTCAGGCTGGTGGTGCCTGCGCAGGACAGTGTTCCGGCAAGCCGAGCCGTGCCCCCATCTCCCCCCCCCCCGGGAAGCCCTTCTTTGCCGTTTGACTCCACCACAGTCCAAAGAAGAGGTTTTGCAAGCTGGGATCCAACCCCCCAGCAGACACAGCTGGCCAGGATGAGTTAGGTTCTTTGTATAGGGCAAGAAGCGTGCGGCTTCCAAGAGCGCCAAACGCCTGAGCAACCCCAGGTCCCCCTCCGGAGAAAGGCCCCCCTTCGCCCCTCCAGGCCCCCCGCCTCGCCAGCTCTTCGGGCTCTCCCCTAACTGTGCACACAAAAATCGGCCCGAGAAATCGGAAAGCCGGCTTCCACGCTTCATCTCCCGCTCCCACGCAAAGTGCTCCAGTTGAAATTGCTTCCTATAACAGATAAATCCTTCAGCACTGGGGGGGGGGGCTTCCCCGTGAAGCTGCTGGAAGCCCGGCAGCAGCCAGCCAGGAATGCCCTGCCGGCCGGCTCCACCGGCTCCCTTGCCTGCGCAGCCTGTGCGGCACAGAAAGATCGGTCCCCACGGCCCGGTGGTACACCTGTCCTGGCGTGCCGGAGAGGTTCTGTGGCACACTCTCAGGAAACCGTGCCGCCAGGCGTGGGGGGCTGCTGCCTGCAGCCAGAGGCACCCGCTCCGCCGGGGCGCGAGTCGGTGCCACTCAGCCGGCCCGCAAACCCACGTCAGCCCGTCCAGGCCGGAAAGCTGTGGCAGCGCCTGGCAGGGAGGTGGCCCGGCCGGGCCGGGGAGAGCGAGGGAGGCCGACCCGCTGCGCCCAAGCCGCGGAGGGGCAGCCTCCGTCCCGAGAAGGGCGGCGGGCAGGGCCGGCGCTCGGCCGCGCATCCAGGGGAGCACCGGTGACGCCAATCCCCTACGCGCGGACTGCCCGCCTGGCACCCGCGCCTGACCTTGAGCAGGGGCGCCCCAGCGCGGGGATCGCGGCGGGCGGGCGGGCGGGCGGCTGGCTCCCCGTGCCGGGAGAGGCGGCCGATGGGGCGGGCGCAGAGGCTTCCCACGCCGCCAATCCGGCAGGGGGGCGCCCGACGGGCAGCGGCCCAGGGGCCGGAGCGAGGGGTCTCCGCAGCCCGGGCGCGGGAGCAGCCGCTGCAGCCGCCAGCGGGGGGCTCCGGGGCTCGCGCCGCTGCTGCGGCCTCGCGCAAAGCCGCGGCGCCCCCTGCGAGCGGAGCTGCGCTCCAGGCGGCAGGAAAGTCCGCGCGCCCGCGCCGTGGCCGCCCGAGCGCCGAGCGCCGAGAGGGCGGGCGGGGAACGCCTCCTCTTTCCCAGGAAGGGCGTCCCAAGGCGCGGCGCAGGAGCCGCGGGGCGCCCGGGGGCCACGGCCCGCCTGCGCCGGCCTCGGGCAGGGCCCTGCGCGGCGTCGGCGGGCGGCCCGGGTCTCGGCCGGGGCGGCTCGGAGCGCCTTACCTCCCGGGCGCCTT
>NW_025335684.1:754025-767799 GCF_004798865.1 Varanus komodoensis | reverse complement strand
GGCGGGGGGCCGGCCTCCCCGGCGGCCGGCTGCCTGGCTGGCGGGCGCCCCCGCCCGGAGAGGAGGGGCGGGCGGCGTGGAGCGAGCGGGCTCGCTCCTGCGCGCGTGCAGAGTGCGCCTCGGCGCTGCGCCGCGCCGCCGCTCCACGGCCGGCCCCGAGCCGGTGCCCCGCGAGGCGGGACGGCGTCGCGGGCGCCCCTTCCTTTCGCGGCCCTTGGGGGGCTACGGAGGGAGGGGCGTCATGGGCTCGCGGGCCTGCGGGGAGGCATGAAGCCCCCGCCCCATCATCTCTACTTGCCCAGGCCGCGAACCACGTAGCACGGACTGGGGGTCCTGTTGAGCCACCGCGCCTCAGGTCCAGGGGCGTAATTTTGTGATAGAGGAAGGGGCCTCTGACCACACGCAGAGTGCATTTCTGTTCACAACAGAGTCGCCCTTGTTAAGGTATTCTTTACATTTCTGTCCCTCCTTCCCCCCCCCCACACGGAGCCCCACGCCTTGTCGTTTTGCATGCGTGGCGGGGAAGCAGCAGGGGGGGGGGTTCCAAAACCACGCCAGGGTTGTGGGCGCGGGGACCGTCTGGTCCGATCCAGAAAGCGTGCTGCTCCCTGCCCCGTGTGAGGGCCCGGGCGGGTGGGCCCACTTTCCGTTCCTGAGCCCAGGCGAAGGACGCCAGAGAGCGGGGAAAGGAAAGAGGAAGGCAAAGGGGCCCGAGGAAGGCCATTGCACCTGCCGGGGCGGGGAGAATGCGGGCTTAGCAGAAAACGCTCAGAAATGCAATAATAATAATTATTATTATTGCAATAATAATAATAATAGAATAGCAGGCTTTCAGCTGTCGCTCGGCTCAGATGCAGGGATAACAGGTCAGCTCAGGAGCCCGGGAGCAGAGTTTCCTCGCCTGCTTCACGTGCCGTTTAAGGCTAAGCTCCTAGTCCCCCTGAGCACAAGGAGGGGCTGGCACTGGAGGATGAAGCTGGGAGAAAGGAGCCACCGGCCGGAGGGGGCTCAGCGGCTCGATTCCTGCCGTCAGGCGGCGGCCCAGTCGGGCTCCCGGCGGAGGCCTTGCACGGCTGCCCGAAGGCCCAGCAGAGGATGGGGGTTGTGGGAAACAGACACTGGTGCAAACCTGCCACCCTCCCCTCCCCCCCCACTGGGTGCCTGCGGAAGCGAAGCCCTAATCAGGCCGCTGTAAAGCAGGAGGGAGAGCATCAGAATACGAGGGGAAACCCAAGGTTTGGAGAAGTGCAGCTTTATCTTTAAAACTTCATCTTTTATCTTTAAAAGGGAAATCTAAGAGGTACCCCCCAAAAAAACCCCCAGCAAGCGAGACAGCCCCATCTGGAGAGTACTTGCCCAAGCTGCTGGCGGGGCATTTGGAAAATAAAGTGGGAGGCAGCGGGGGGGCCTGGTTGCCCTGCAAAGGCGGGCATAATTTGCCCCTGAGTTTGGATTCTCTGGGTGGAGACTTGCATGCCTCTGCAAGCAGTTCTTCAGCCCGTGTTCGGGTGGCCCAGCAATCAGGCCCAGAGTGCGAGGCAAGAGGGGGCAAGAGATGCGCCGCATCCGTGGAACTCGGAGCACTGGCTTGTGCCTGGGGCCTCTTGGTGCCTGAGCAGACTGTGCGACCAAGACACACAACTCAGAGGACGGGGCTGCCGAAACCCCTTCGGACACAGGGCCTTCGGCTTCTGGCCCTTCAGACTGTGCGGTGAAGATCCGAGCCTGACCCTGCCGCCGGATCTTTGTTCACGCACTTCCCAGCAATCACGCAGTGTGCAAGAGGAAAGCAGGCTCCCATCAAGCACAGTGCCCCGTCTTATCAGAAGGCGCCACGGCCAGTCCAAATGCAGAAATGGTACCCAGAGCGCTGGCAATGTGGCATGAGAGAAATTGAGAGTGAAAGGTGTGACTTTCTGCTTCAGGATTGTAGTCGGGAGGAAGTATGATTCGAATTATCAGAAATGTGTGTTCCTTCTCAGCATGAGCTGGATTGTGTCTGAAGTGAAAGAAAAGATGTGGGAGCCAAGGCAGCTGGCACGAGTGACCGGCTCTCCCTGCCACCAGGTTCAGAATGAAAGAGATTTGGGGATCTGCAAAGATCAGACGCAGGGAGGAAACCACGGGGAATCCTAGAATCGTAGCGCTGGAAGGGGCCAGAGGGCCTGTGGGTCCAGCCCTGCTCGGGGCGGCGTGCCAGCGCCTTCGCTCTCTGCGGGCTCTCCAGCTGCCGAGCTGGCTGAGAAAGCAGCTGCTCTGCCTAGCTGGCAACACAAAGGGCAGGGCCAAGGGGCGCCACCTGCCTCTGCTCCAGCGGACCTAGCTGTAAAAGCGCCACCTGGCGGGCACCTGTGCCCACCCCAGTGGGCTTTTCTCGCGGGCCCCCCTTCCATTCGCAGCAGGAGAGGAGCCACGAGCCCTGCTTGGCCAGGAGGGGGCCGGATCTGGCTTGCCTGCTGCCTGGCTCATGCGGCGCACCTGGAGGCGGGGCAGAAGGTCACCAGGCCCAAGCCCTGCTCAGGGCAGGTCCCCAGACCAGGCATCCCTGGCGGGGGCTGGCCAGCTGCCTCCTGAATCCCTCCAGGGTGGGAGCCCACGGCCTCCTGGTCCCACTGCTCTAACAGTCAGGAAGCTTCTCCTGATGCCCAGCCAGAATCCGGCTTCCCGGAACCTGAGCCCGTAATTCCGTGCCCTGGCCTCTGGTAGGGTCGAGAAGCGAGCCCCCCCGCCCCCCCCAGCTGCACTGGCCTTCCCCGTCCTTCCAGCCCATCTCTAAAAGGAGGAGTGGGCTGTGTCAGATGGGCAAAAGCCCCTTCCAGTCTCACTGGACCACGTCCAGGCCAGGGTGGGCAGCCCGGTCGACTCCAGAGCCCTGATCGAGCCATCCTGGGGGTGCCCTCTGGATGCAGGGGGTGCAGATTTCAGCCCCCGCAGTCCCGTCCCTGGAGGCTGAGACAAGCGCTTTCCCCTGCATTCTCCCCCGCCCCCGCCCCGCCCCAGGAGCCCCGAGGCAGCCCTGGGGCCCGGTCGCTCTGCCTGGCGCCTTGGCGGGCTCTGTCCTTGTCCCCCGGCTGCAGCGGCCCTTTCAAGGGCTCCTTGCCACTTAGGAGAAACCACAAGCCTTCCTCTCGGCACCTTTGTGATTCTCAGAAAGCACGTGGCTGCTTGATCCTTGCCGTGCGTTTCACTTTCTCTTTCTGGCCAAGAGTCTGGTGGACAACAAGAACCAGCAGTCTCTCCGGCAGCGGCGGCAGCGTGGCCGGGCGCCTGCTGAGCCAGAGGGCGGCAGCGGAGGGGGGGGGCCCGGCAGGTGCTGTCGGTACCGCTCTCCCTTTGTGTTGGGCGCCTCGGACTTTGCGCAGGGGCTGCCTTTTTCTTGCTCTTTCGTCAGCCACACAGGGGGGCTGTCCAGCTCCAGGGGGGTGCCAATGCCTTTAACCCCCCCCCCACCCAGAAGGCCAAATGCCACGTTGCAGAACTGCATGCAGAGGGGGCCGCATCTGAGTTTGGCGCAGGTCCAAAGGCCAACAGATCAGCAAGGATTCGGCTCCAGTTTGCAAAATCCATGAGGACACCCCCCTTGCATGACCGAGCGCAAGAACAGATTGCTGGGAAAACTTGCATGCTTGCGCTCGCGTTCAAGAGAACACCTTGGCCCACATCGGAGATTCAGACCATGGCACAGCTAAGCAAATCGCCAAATCCATTATTCACGCTGCAGCCTGTGGGACTTTGCATATTTTCTTTTTTTTTTTAAGAAATTTTATTAAATTTTTTAAACTAGTACTAAAAACATCAATCATCACATACATCAGACTTACTGGGTCAGGCCCCTATTACGTATCTTTTAACATTCTATGTTCAAATTCACGGGACCATTTTCAATTGGAGAAAAATGTGCACTTTTAAACATGCATTTCTCCAGTGGAAGCGGCTGTTTTCTCCAGCGGAAGTAAAAAAAGTCACTTGCATCTGGGAAAGGGAAAGCATTGGGAGAAGCTTTGGGGAAGTATTTTAAGAACTTCAGCAAGCGTGGACGTCTGCGTTTGCCCTTCCGCAGAGCACGGGCGAAGCGAAGGGGCTGGGGCCAAGGACTAAAAGCTCCCAAGGGCGGGGTCCCTGGCTGGGGGGCTGCCAGTGCCCAAGAAGTCCCCTACCGGGACAAGGTGAGTGACTCCAGCCCCTTCCGCCCGCCCCCAGCGATTTCCGAAGCATTCATCAATTAGCTCCCCACGACTCCGGCCATGAGCCACCCAGGCTGGGGCAGAGGGGGGTTGGGGTCAGGACCACTGGCAAGCCCTAGCCGCTCCTGGCATGTTCTCGCCTCTGGAAGCTCCGGGACTCGCCAGCGGAAGCTTTTATCTCCGCTTGATTGCCAGAGCGGGGAGAGGAAAGCGGACCGGGACTCCTTCCTGAGCAGGCACCTGCCAGCATTTCTGCTCAGAGAAGCCGCTGGGCAGCGGATTTGCCCGGTGAAAAGATGCTCCCGCAGGGCCGGCACAGGGCCTGCATCCTTCGGGTGCACCCTGCGTGGGGCTAGGGGAACCCTGCAGCCCCCTCTGTGCCCCAGTCAGCCAAGCACCCCCTGGTGCAGCGGTGGGGCCGCCATGATGCGGCAGCGATCGGGGCGCACTGGTCCTGCCTTCCGGAAGGCCCCCGGAGGCGCGGACGTGCCCGCCCTGGAGCATCACTGGCCCGTTCTGGCACCATAATCACTCGGAGGCACGATTTGATGGATGCCTGCGTGGGAGCTCGGTCCACCGCAAGCATTTATCAGCTCGGCCTGTGCGTGTGTCCAGCGGAGCCGAGGCAGCCAAAAAACCTGGATCCAGCACATCCTGCCGGCACCGCAAGGAAAGCTCTGGTCCAGCCGGGCAGCCGGGGCCCCAGAAGCACAGCCTTCGGGCCACGCAGCCTGGGCGACGGGAAAGATCCAGCAGCAGGCGGCCAGGGCCCCTCCTTGCCTCTCCTCGGGCACCCTGCGCCGAGAATGCGCTGAGAGCGTCCTCCCGCAGCAACCAGACTGCGTCACCATCCCCCGGCACAAGCCTGCAGCAGCCCAGGGGGCTCTTCGAGCCGGGGGGGCACCCACTTTCTCTGGCGACTCAGCGCCCGTCCTGTGGGTGAGCGAAGCCGGAGATCGTGGAGACGTGCCCTGGAAAGGGGGCAGGGGATGCGGGCGAGGGGGCGGGCGTGCTCGTAGTCGCGCGGTCTCTGAGACCCCGGCACAGATCAGCAGGGGCACGCATGTGTCTAGATGGGGCAGGGGGCCACAAGGAGCGGGGGGGGCTCCAGACCCTGCCGAAATGCTTCCCATCCCTGTTCCAGGAAACCTCCAGCACATCCGGGTGTGGAGGGCAGCGGGCGCTTCGGAAAAACCCTGTCTCACTGGGCACATCCGGCCAAGGGCCGCCCCTCACCTGCTGCACAGCGTCACGCCCCCTGCCTCCCCACAGGTGCCGAAGCGGGAGCAGGAGGACCGCTGGGGCCAGCCAGTTCCGGAACTGCCCGGATTCCCATCCTGGATTCCAAGGAAGCCGGTTTGTGTAAACCGCTTATCGAAAGTCCCCAGCAGTCCAGAGTGAGCTAATAAACATGAGTGAGAAAGGAGAAGGGAGGCTGCTTTCGGTTTTCCTGGAAGGAGGCCGGCCTGGGCTCTGGCTGGTTATTGGGAAGCAAGGGCCATGAAGTCAGCGGGGCCTCGCTTCCAGGCAAGGGCGGTGCTGCTGGTCCTGACTTACTGCTCCATGAGCAGGCAGAGACGCTGGATGCGGCCGGGAGCCATCTTTTTCCCGGTCACGTGGTCTCCACAGACGGGAGGCCTGGCTTTCACTTGAGGACGGGGACAGGCGCGATGCTGACGAATTCCTAGCCGCGCGCGCAGGAGGAAATTCTGCTAAACGAGGGGCTGATCCCATGAATGGACGGACGGTAGACCAAGAGGCACCCGAGAATCCACGGGGCAGGTCTGAGAAGATCCTCGGACTGGTCCGCGTGCCTCCTTTGCGCTTCCGCTCGGAAGAGCAGGCCGAGAAGGCGGCACGCGGGAGCCGGCTGGGCAGCCCAGGACCCGAGAACCGGCGGTCCAGCAGATGCGCTGCTGGTTCACACCCCCTGGCTTGCTGGGCCCCCTTCCGCGTGGCCTGGGGCTGGCTGCGGCGCGCTTCCCTGCGTGTGCTAATCAGGAGCAGGTCCGGGGCACCCCTGCTCCAGGACCGAGCCCTCCCGAGTCCCGCGCCGATGCTGCGTGCGATCGTGCCGCGGACTGTCAAGCCGGGCTTGTTCTAGAAATCACTGCAGCTCCAGAGCTTTCGCTCGGTTATGTTCAGGAGCTTGGCGACAGGCAGAACTCCAACCGGTCCTGCTCCCCGGTCATTGTTGCATTTCTGTGCTGGGAAAGCCCTGCTCATTTTCTGAATGAAGGCGCCTGCAAGAAAGTGGATTCGTTCAGGAGGGCTGGGTGCTGGGGCAGCTCTGGCAGCGCCCGTGTGTGTGTGTGTGTGTGTGTGTGAGAGAGAGAGAGAGAGAGAGAGACGGTGTGTGTGCGAGTGTGAGAGGTAAGTGTCAGCCTTTCGTAGAGCAAGGTCTGCTTAATAAGAAATCTCTCTGTTCAGGGACGCTTCTTACCATCAAAGCCTGTTCTGTTTCCTGAAGCGAGTTTCTGATCCCCCAGAAAGATTGAAACTGCGGTTTTGCCTTTTTCTGAAAAGGCCGATTTCAGGGAAACTGAACCACTCATACATGAAACTGCACAGCAGGAGCCCACTGCCTCTGGCTCCTTGAATTCCTCCAAACTCCTCATTTCTCGAGTAAGAGACACGCAGGAAGCCCGTGGGCGCAGCCGCTTCAGGCCAGGAGCAGCCGGCGCGTGCGCATGCGTGTGGCAGAGGCAGGCCTCGCCTGTTTCACGCGTGTGGCGGCCTCACGCGCACGGAGAGGGGGCCGTGAGTAGGGGGCCTTTGTCCGTGGCCAGAAGCCTGGGAGGGGCTTCTCTGCCCCGCAGCCCGAGAAGCGTGAAGCTGAGCACGGGGGTGTTCGGTTCAGGGCAGATTGGAGGAAGGCCGTCCTCACACAGGCGTGTGGGTCACCCGGCCACAAGGTGCAGAGGCCGATGGAGCTGGCCAGCAACCTGGCTGGTTGGAGAAGTCGGTTCAGTGACTCTAGGGAGGGTGTGGTGAGTGGAGGCTGCTAGTCCTCATGGCGAAGTGCGCATCCTGGCCGAGCAGTGCCCTCGTCCTCTGCTGCCCCCCCTTCCTTGCATGTCCTGCCCCCAGGCTGGCTTCCCTGCCGGGTGCTGCCCAAGGAAATCCCCTTCCGGTGGATGATGGGATGATGGGTCGCAGACCTCTCCGGCCCAGCCAAGCCCCCCGGGCAATCACCAAGCAAGCATCAGACCCCAAACCCGCTTGGAGTCGGGGCCCTTGGGAGACCCCCAGCCAGCAGAAGCACTGGCCCAGCCCTTCCTTGTCCGAAGCACGGCACTCCACGATGGAGCGAGGGGAACGGGGCCGGCGGGCGAGGGGGCACTTTGCCCGCTGCGCAGCTGGCGCTCGTGGGAACAGCAAAGGCGCCGGGGCCCAGGGCTTGCCTGGCTGGAGACTCTCTGCCTGCACCGGGAAAGCCCCCCCTTGGCCAAGCGGGGCCCCCACCCCCGTGAAGTCCCGCTGGAGGCGACCCGAGCAGGGTGGGCGCTGCCCTCGGCCCCCCCAGCGACTGTGCCCCGATTTCCCCCGCGAGCCAGCTGGCAGAAGGGGGGCCGCCTCCCTGGGGCTTGGAGAGACGAGGGCCCGGGCGCAGCGCGAGCGCCCGCAACCCCGCTCGAGGCTTGAGGGGCGCAGTCCGCGGGCTCAGCCGTCCCCACCGCTGGCCCCGCGCATGTCTGGGGTGCACTCGTGCGCCCGATGCCCCGCCAGCCAGCCGTGCTGGGGCTGCAGCGGGTTCCTTGCCTGCGAGCTGAGCCAGCCGCCTGCCGGCGCTCAGGAGGGCCGTGCTCAGGGCGGGTCTCTCTTCCAGGGAAGTGCTGCTTGCGTGGCCCGGTTCGCTGCTCCCACAATAGGCACGCAGGTGTTATGCAGCTTCCAAAGAAATGTGGGCTGAGCACCGTGGGAACACTGGGGCCCATTCTCCACCCGCGGCCCTGCCCCCGGCCGGACAGGTCCCAGCCACTTCCGCCACGAAGGGCTTCCAGGGAAAGGTGTGCCGTGGCAGCCGGCCAGGATCCCGTCCACCCTCCGCGGGGGCCTGGACTCTGGGCCCCATCCCGGGAAGGGGCCAGCATGGACCGCGTGCCCCCGTGGCCGGGGCACATGGGCAGGAGCGGCTGTCGCCCTTGTGTCCCGCCGGAGTTTCCCAACAGTGTGGCCCTCGTGTGAACCAAGGAGGGACCGGCCTGGCTCATCGGTCACTGGCCACGGCGACTTGCACATGGGTCAAGAGGCTGCGGGGCTGGGAAATGGCCGGGGGGGGCCACTCGGGGATTCCCTTCCTTTCCTGAACCCAGAACCCAGCGGGCTGCCTAGTGGTGCATCCAGAGAAGGCCGTGCTCACACAGTGCGCAGCTGAACCGCAGAATTCCCTTCCACATGAGGAGTGGTCCCCCAAGTTTAGAAACACAGAAACAGAGCGAGCCAGAAGGGGTACCTGGGGCCATCTAGTCTGACCCCTGGCTCCAGCCGGCTCCACTCATGCAGTCCCCAACACGTGGGCGCCCGATCTTTCCTTGAAGGCCCTCACTGATGGGGCCTCCACTGCCACCCTGGGAAGCCCATTGCATATTCTAGGGGTCCTAACCCCCAGGAAGTACTTCCTGGCTTTCAGCCTGAAGCCTGGTTCCCCCCCACGGGGACGCATCCTGCCCTCCATCGCAGGGGAGAGCAGCTCACGACACTCCTTCACATACCAGAGGTGGCTCGAAGATCCCCCCAGAGTCTCCGGATTGAAAGCCCTGCCCCCTCAACCTGTCGCTCTCCAGGTGAGCCGGACTTCGGCCCCCATCTGCCCTGGCGAGGATGGCCGATGACTGGGAGGGCTGGGAAGTGCAGTCCAGACACAGCTGGGGGCAGCAGCCGGGGGGGGGGGCACGCCAGATGGAAGGGCACTGAGGCCCCCAAAGGGAATGTGGCGTGTGCCAGGAGGACGCCCCCCCCCCGTCCTTTGGTCTGCGGCTAAAGCGAGAGCCCGGTGCTCGGTGGGGGCTGCGAGGGCAGCGCTTGCTTGCGCGCTTCGCTGCAGAAGGGGCGTGCGCAGCCACAAGCAGCCTCCGACTCTGAGGGGATCAGCACAATTCTTTCTCGCCCTTTGAAAAATAGTTTGCAGCGTCGCATAAAATGAAGCTCTGATGAGAGGGGGAAGGGGGTGGGGGGCGAAAGGGGCTCTATGCTAATAAATCCATTTTTAAGTGTTTTAATGTAATTATATTTCAGGCAGAAATGTGAACTCATTAAAGTTCTCTGTAATATACTGTAAGTACAGCTTGTCTTCTCCAGAGGTTAAATGACTATTTAATCTTAATTACAACAGCCAGGGAAGGCGAAAATTGGAGAGGTCCCAGCGAGCCACACTGAGCTCGCCGCACACCAGGAAAACCAGGCACGAACTGCCGGGAAGGGATGGCGGAGCGGCCGATCCAGATCCAGAGAGCTGAGCCCCTCTGCGTTGCTGCACAGCCTCTTCCAGATGCCTTCCCACCCCGGATCCTTGGGCACGAGAGGCCACGCTTTCCTCATCCCTCCCACCCCACTTGCTTCGTGTGCTGAGCCTTTTTGGGCCTGTCAGCCCAAGGCAGGAAAAATCTCCTTCTGCCAGGGTGACCCTCTGCAGCCGTCATTTCTGAGGAGACAGCGCGAAATATTTTAAAGCCGGGGTGGGTGGCCTGCCGTCCTGGAGGGCTACGAATCCCATCAGTCCCAGCCCACACCGCCTTTCCGGAGGGAAGCGGGAAGTCGCAGGCCGGGGCATCTGGGGGCCGTGCCCTTCCCTGCTCTAACTCAATAAGCAAATACACAATTCCTGGGAAAGGAACCGTGGGCAGCTGGGACTGGACGCCTGGGAGCATCAGGTCGGGCACAGTGCCCGTCTGGGACTGGGACCCGGGAGAGCTGGGCCCTAGTCTCTCCCGCCGCCCCCAGCTGTGGGGCCCCCGACTTGCAGGGTTGTGGCAGCTGGGAGAAGGGTGAGGGGGGCCCTCCGGGTGAAAGGCAGGATGCAGGCACCTCGTTTGCAGCGCGGTGGCCGCACCCGGCACCTTCTCTTTCGCCCTGCTCCAGCTTCCCGCTGACGGCTGAGCAGGCCCACCTGCCACGGGACCCCCCTCCCACCCACAGCGATCGCCCCCCGTGTCCAGGAGAGCTCCTGCCCTCACCTAGACGGATCCCAGGCGCCCACAGGGCCGGCACCCGATGCGGAAGAGCGGGAGGGCTGGAGGGAGCCTGGACGCAGCCCGGCAGGGTGGTTTCTCGCCCGCCGTTCACCTGGGTGCCTCCGAAGCCACTTCCTGCTCTTCGAATGATTCTGGGGGTGAGAGGCCCTGATCAACGATTTCCAGCTAAACGCAGACAAGCTGCCCAGAGGTGGTTTATGCAACACTTCTCAGTTAAAGCTGCAATGCAAATACTTAGGAAAGGAACTGAAAATAGAGCTGCTATGATTAAGCTCCCCTGCCCCCCTCCATCGATAGAACATCATGTGCCACCGGCCTGAGACTCTGTGCCCAGTCCTGGCCACTCCACTGCCCTGCACGTGGGAACGGCCCGTGGGCTGCACCGGCCCCCCACGAGGAAAGGGCTGGCGGGACGGAACAGGAGGCAAGCTAGAGGGGCACAGAACGGCCTGCGGAGGCCGTGCGGGGTCCCTCCCCCTTCCCCCCTGTCAGCAGAGCCAAGCGAGAGGCTGCTGAGCGCGGGATTCAAGGAGGGGCACCTGGAATGCGATTCCGGGAGATGCAGCCGTGGGCACCTGCTTGGGCGGACTTGATGGGGGGCTGTCCCGGGCTACTGGCCCCAGAGCGCTCTGCTCCCCCCAGTCTGTGTGTGCCAGTTGCAGGGGGCGTGGGTGGCCCCCATGGGGCAAGAGGGGCAGAGGCCCCTGGGGCAGTTCCCCAGCTCGCACCGATCTGGACTCGCCAGGAGGGGAGCCAGAGAGGCGGAGGCGGAGGGGGCCGGGGAACATGGGGCTCTGGACTCGGAGGCGAGAGGAACGCAATGCCTTTCTTAAGGCCCCCCTCCCCAGGTGCTCAGGCAGGCTCTGTGGATGGCCATGATCAGCTGCCAGGTGAGGGCATGGAGGGGCCCTCTCAGAGGCAGGTGAAACGGACGACCCTCTGCCCCGTCACCCATTGGGAGGGAAGAGCTAGAGGTCTTGGGGGAAACTGGGCAGCCCCCTGAGTGGGGTGGTGGGACGTGGGGTCCTGCAACAGCAGGGGGTGGACTTGATGGCCTTCGTGGCCCCTTCCGACTGTACTCTTCTGTGATTCTATAAGGCCGTGTCCAGAGAAACGGTGTGCTTGCTTCCAAGTGGGCTGTCCTGGAGGACTCGAGCCCAGGCATCCTCCGAAGGAGGACTTCCCAAGTAGTTTTTTAGCTTGGGTTCAACAAGCCGCTCTGTGCATGCTCAGAGGAACATTCCGTGGGGTTTACTGAGTACCCTTTGGTGAATAAAGAGGGAGGGTTTGCAAAAGATAAAGGGAACAGGGCATTCCCTGCGCAACGGGACGGCGGGCTGCATGCCCTCCCCGCCCCCCGATTCCGCCCCGGGGCTCTCCTGCGACCTCTACTGAGGAGCAAGGCAGGGGACCCGCTCGCCACGCCGCCGGGCGAAGGGGCAGGCTGCGCGATGGGGCGTCCTGGGCAGCGATCGGAGGCCCCCCTCGCCCGGCCGCGGCGGCACCGCGAAGGCCCGAGGCTCCGGCTGGCCTCGCCTGCCGCCTCCCGGCCGCGAGAGGCAGCGCCGCGCGAGCGGGCGCAGGGCGCACCTTTCCCGCGGGCGAGGGGCCCGGCCGCCGACCCCGCTCCTCCCGCGGCCCCCGGCCGCCCGCCCGCCCCCCCCCCCGTTCCCCGGCTTCGCAAGGGAAAAGCCGCGTTCACACGCGCAGTTCACAGTGCTTCCACGCACGGATGGAGCCACGCGTACAAAGAGGCGTTTTAAAGCAGGATGCACAGACCGTGCCGTGAGAAACCTGCCGAGGGTCTCCCGTGCCGACCCGGGCTTGCGTGTTGTTGCCCTCGCCGCCACACGCACATCCTGCGCTTCCCCTGTGAGGAAGCCGGGGCGCTCGCGCATCCCCCTCTCCGCGCAATCCTGGGGCAGACTCGTCCGCGGCTCCAAATGGGCCCTGGACACCCGGGGAGCCCCGCGGCTGCCTGGGGACGGCCCTCCCCGCTGGGCCTGCGCACTAGCTGCAGGGAACGTGGGCAGGGGGCTTCCCGGGGGCCACGGACCGGCCTCCCCCGTGGGAATGGAGAAGGGGCGGGGGCCTGGCCCTGGGCGGGAAGGCCCTCCGCTGCTCCCACGCCGGCTGCTGTGCCCGCCCCGCGCCCCCGGGTGCCAGCCCATGGCGGCTCGGCCACGCAGGCAGGCCTGCGGCGGGATCTGGAGGGAGCGGGACCAGGCTGCACGCGGGTCGCCCACAGGCTGGCGGGCACGGGCCCCCTCCTCTGAAGCGGGTCGGGGCGAGGGAAGATGGCTAGAGCGAGGCGCCTTCCGGCGTGGGCTGCGCGCACCAGCAGGGCACCCAGCGGGATCCTGCTCACCGGGCAGCTCTGGAATGGGCGCCATTTCCCGCACGCCTCCGGAGCAGCCGAACACCCATCAGCCAGGCATCTGGCAGAGCGGGCTGCCTGGCATGCCGGAGAAACCACGGGGCGGAGAATGAGGCCACGTCGCCCACGCGGGCTCGCCCCACTAATCGGCCCGGGTGGCTCCCGCTCCAAGCCAGCGATCTGCCCCCAGGGAGGCCGAGACCCCCGCACAAAGGGGCACACGCCTGCCTGCACACTTGCTGGCGTCAGGGTGAAGCTCGAGCTGTGACTGGCACGGGAAAGCCGGGGGAGGGGAGGGGAGGGGAGCGGAGCGGCTCCTGGGGAGCAGCAGCGCTGGGCTCGCCCGGTGAAACTCGGTCGTGGGACCAGCATTTGCGGAGTGAAAGGCAGAGGGGTGTCGACCGCTCCTCGTTTATGCACTGGCCTGTCCCCACAGCCCCTTTGCTGCCTGAGAGATTTCGTTTGTGCTTTTATTTTTTGGATACTGTTATTTCTCCTTTGTGTGTGTGTGTCTGAAATGTGAAACTGCCCTGGACTGTTACGGAGCGTGGGATATAAACTTGGTTTTTCAAAAAGCAACTCATAAAGGTTGGCAGCCAGAGAGCACCTGCTGAGCACTGTCGGGTTAAACCCGGGGGGGGGGGGGCTTGGGTGAGTGGGCCAGGCAGCCCCCCGCCAGTCTGGGGGAGGGGAAAGCAGGAGGAGGGCTGCGCGGGGTCCCGGGCGCGGCTGCGGGAAGGGCCGCTCGCTCCCGACCCCGGTTCCTCCCCGAGATGCTTCCACCGCGTGGTTTTGCTGCTGGGGGTCCGACTCGCTGCAAGGGGCGGCCTTCGTGTGGGCGCGGAGGGGCAGCGGCGAATTGCCGGGCGCGCTATGCTCGTGCCGGCTCGCCGGGCGGCTCTGGGGCAGCGCCCCCCGCCCCGCCGCCTCCCCGGGCCGGCCCCGCCCCGCCCCGCCCCCGCCCCCGCCCCCGCCCCCCCCCCGGGCTGCCAGTGTCCATTGAGAAAGAGGGCGACGAG
>NW_025335684.1:744228-753925 GCF_004798865.1 Varanus komodoensis | reverse complement strand
CTGGGCAGAAAAGGCTCCTCAGGGAAGTCTTTTTCAAAATGGCCCTCTTTTCAGTGGAACTTTAGCCCTGTATTAGGGTTAGGGGTGTGCACCAGGGTAGGGTTAGGAAAATGAGGTGTCCTGGCATGGTTTTGATGGTTGGAATGTGTTTAGAATGGGCAGCAATGATGAGCTGGGCAGGAAAAGCTCCTCAGGGAAGTCTTTTTCAAAATGGCCCTCTTTTCAGTGGAACTTTAGCCCTGTATTAGGGTTAGGGTTGTGCACCAGGGCAGGGTTGGGCCAGTGGTGGCGAACCTATGACACATGTGCCACAGCTGCCAAGCTTTGGATAACAGCTCACATAGGGGATTTGCTTGGACTGGCTGAGAGTTTTTTTTCTAAACGAAAACCTCCATTTTCAGGTTTTATTGCAGTGTTGGCACTTTGCGATAAGTAAGTGGGTTTTGGGTTGCAGTTCGGGCCCTTGGTCTCTAAAAGGTTTGCCATCGCTGTCCTAGAACCTCGGGAGCCACGGGACTGGCTGGTGCATCGGAGCCACGCGCTCCCAATCCCGGGAACGGGTTTTGCGCGGCAGAACTGACCCGCGCTCGGTCCTCCTGCAGAAATGCCCAGGCCTGGGCACCTCTCCGCCCCTCCGCTGCCGCAGCAGAGTCTGGCGTGGGCCGGGGCTGTTTTGCGAGCCCTGCACAGCGCGCGAAGGCCGGGCGTGGGCTGCAGAGGGGAAGGCCTGGCCTTCGTCACAGCATGTGTGATTAGCAAGGCGGCCCGCCGGCCCCCCGCCTCCCCCACCCCAAAGCGTCAGCCGCGCCCCTTGCGAAAGGGCACCTCCGCCAGGTCCTCATGCCCTCTCTTTCCTGCAGGCGTGGCAACGAGCCAACGTCCTTCGCCCCCTCGCGCCGGTCAGGTGGCGGCGGCGGGGGCAGGCGCGTGATTGAAAATGCCGCCGAGGGCTCCGAGGAGGAGGTCGATGCCCGCGACGGCGATTTCAACGGAACAAAAGCCAGTGAATAGAACGCCACGCTTGCCCATTTTCAACGCTGCAGCCAAAGAAATCCTACTAGAAAAGAGGGGGTCGCAGCACTGTACGCCGCTTTATTTATCCTAAAGCCACGTGCCCCCCATGGCACCCGATCCGAGCACAGCTGCCTTTTACTCCAGTGTAGACACGGACACCCCTAGCTGTTGCGGAATCGCCTTTTCTCCGGGAGTCACTTCAGAACGGCTGCACTTTGCGAGGTAAAAAGCGGCACTCGGGGATGCCCAAAGCCGAAGACCCGAGGCCCCTCCGAGGGAGCCACGGCCTCCCGCCCCGTCCCGCTGCCTTTCCCACTCCGATTTTCCTTCTGGATGCGGCACCCAACTCAGCGCAGTCCACAAGGCCAAAGTGCCTTCCTTCGCCACGTCATTCGAATGGGGGGAGGGATGGAAACGGAGCGGATCCGCTGTCATTGTGCTTCACACACCAATAAAGGTTTAGAAATCACCCAGCCTTTGCGTGGAACCTGCGCGGGCAGAAGGGGGGGGTGCTCTTCCCGCGGGAGGTGACCCGCCTGCACCGAGGGCTAGAGGACTGCTCCCTGCTGAAAGGTCCTTCCTGGGAACGCCCGGCGGCTTTTCCTGATGGAGCTTCCCGGGCCTCGAGAAACAGGGACTCGGCACTGGACTGTGAAATGCACAGAATGGTGGTCCCTGCCCTTTCCTGCCGAAAGAGGGGAAAAGGGTCGAGGGATTGAAGAGGCTGGGGGGGGTCATTTTCATCACTAGGGAACAGTCTTCCCTGACCAGCTGTTCTCCAGCATGATGGGAGGTGTAGTCAAGCACATCTGGAAGGCACTAGCTTGGGCAACCAGAGCACCTGGGTGGAAAGGCAGAGAGCAGGCAGGAAATGCTACCTTGTCCATATGTGCAGGGCACATCCTCGGTCGAGTGTCACGCGGCTCCTGCCCCCGAAGAAATGTCCAATCGAAACCCCACAGTCGACAACACTGAGAGCTCGTCTGCCCGCCAGCACAGGCTGGGGAAGCTCCTTTCACGCGGGCACCAAGAGGTCTGAAGGGAGGCGGGCTGAGCAACGAGAGGGGGTTCGGCCTGCTGCGCCGGGGGCTCCTTTGGGAGCGGCACCAAGGCCGACACCGGGCCGAAAGGGCTCTTTCCGTGCGCAGCATCCCGGAGCAGCCGGCCACGGGTTGCAAACGGGGCCCCATCCTGGTGGAGGTCCTCGGAGGGCTCCCAGCACCTCGGAAGGGGTTGAGGCAGAGGTCCTCCCGCGAGGCGTGCACCGATCTGCGCAGGCACAGCCGGAAGCGGCATCCAGGGGCCGGCACCTTTAAACCGCCAACACGGGTAAAAGCGACACCCAACCCCGGACTCCGCTGCACCAGAATAAGAACGGCCGCCGCTTGTGTTGATCACACGGCCGGCGCTCCCCATGTTAGAAAGCTGCAGACGTGCGAGGCCGGTGCAGGGAGGGACGGAGGTGAGCAGCATCCCCCAGGAGGAACCCGGGCGAGGCGGGGGCGCACAGTCCGCGTCACAGGAGGGCCAAGTCTTCGCGCCCACAGGAGGCGACTCCCTCGCTCTCCAGCGGCGGACCTCGCAGCCGGGTCCATTCCACGGTGGGCTCGGGCGCCGTCGCCTCGTTGGCGGAGAGCACAAGGCCTGCAGGGCAGGCTGCCCGCCTGTGCCAGACACGGCAGCCCGGCAGCCCCAGAGGGATGGAAGCAGCGAGCCGGCCCTGCCCACGGCCTCCCACCCCGCGGCCTCCCGCGGCCCACCCGCCCGCGGCCTCCAGAGAGTGGCCGTCCAGGTGATCGTGTCCCACGAAGACCGGCCAAGGAACGAGCGTCCGCACGAAGGGGGCACCTCAGAGAAGCATCTGGACCACCCCGTGAGGAGGCAGGCCGGCCGGCCCCGGGAGGGGAGACGGCCGGCCCCCGAACTCCAGCCGCTTGGCCAACCTGCAGCACAGGGAGGAAGGGGGCGCGAGTGAGCGGGCGCGCGCCCCAGACCGGGGGTGGGCGCCCAGGGGCTCCGGAGGCTTTGGACTGCAACTTCCATCAGCCACAGCTGATGATCCGGGCAGGGGCTTCAGAGCACACTTGGCCGCCCACCCCTTGATGAAGAGAGGAGGACGGGAACGCACAAAGGGTGGGCCAAAATGCCAGCTCTCCCCACCGGTGTCCCCGTCCTCGTGGTTTTGTGGTGATGGGCTGGGCTTCCTGCGAGAAGGCCTGGGAAGCCGGCGCTGCCCCACGGCTCCTTCGGGGGACCACACCGGGCACACCGCTGGAGGCCCGGCCTTCTGCCCTTGGCCTGCCAGCCTCCCCCACGTTCCGGATTTCAAGGTGGGGCTGGCACAGAGCAGCCACGGGGGGGCCCTCCTGCCCCGCTCAGCATCGGAGGCCGCCTTCGCGAGAGGCTCAAGCGCACGTAGCCAGAGCAGCCGGCCTTGCGAACGCGGCTCCAGACGGACGGGCAGGACACGCACAGCCGTGAGACGTGGGGGTGGACAGGGGAGGGGACGTGCCACCGGGAAGTGTTCTGGGGGGGAAGAGGCAGCCGCAGGGGCTCAGAAAGCGGGCAGTGCCCAAGCGGCCCGCCCAAGACGAGCGCCACCACGGGCAGGGAATACCGAGCGCGTCGGGGGCGGAAGAGCAGCGCGGGCTGGAAAAGCGCACGGACGCACCGGCCGGCCTCTGGCTCCGCTCCAGCATCTCGGCACGGTGGCTGCGAATCACAGCCCCATGCAGCTGGGGAGCCGCCCCATCGCCCGCTGGACGTGGGTCTCATGTGAAGGTAGCGAGGGCAACAGGAAGCCCCCTTGACGCCGACCGCAACGGGGGCAGAATGGAGCGGGACGGCCCTGCTTGCCTACCCCCTGCGAAACCGGGATGCGCAGACTCACCCCTGGGCAGCGTAGGGGCCACTCAGCCGCCTCTCGAAGGCGTCTCTTCCGAAACACGCTGGCGTGGACACGGCGCTTCGGTATGGAGTTTGGTCGTACACAAAATTTCGACAAGAGGCCAGCTTGGATTCCAGGGCCTGGGAGCAAAGGCAGAGTTTAACACAACCCGCCACCCCAGACCCCAACCCCCCCCACGCACACTCTGGACCAACTGCCGGCTCCCAGAGTCCTCATCCGGCGGTTCCCGGCTGGCCCAGGCCCAGCGGCTCCCCAGGGACCCTCGTCTGAGCCTCGTTCCGCAAGGCCCTTCCGCAGCCCCGCTGCAAGCTGCCTCCTGCACTGAAGCAAGCGGGAGACTGCCCAGAGCCGTCCCGCGTCAGGCCTGCTGCGGTGCAGGTGACCGTCTCCCCCCAGCCCTCCTCCGAGCCCTCGGCCGCCCCGCAGGGAGAGGTCTGAACCGCGACAGCCACGCCAAGGGCCCGTAGCTCACCCCAACTTTCCGGAGGAGGTCTCCCACGATGTTGAGGGCTGATATCCGTGCCGCCGGGGTGAGGGGCGTGGCGCTGTAGCTGTCCTCAAACCCTGTAGAAAAGGGTATTCCAATTCACACGTGGCAAATTCACAGGGTGCGCCGGGAGCGTCCCACAAGCCGAGAAGCGGACACTGGGTCCGGAATTCAGCGCCCCACGAATATTAGCTTTGCATGCACGGGGGTGTGTGTGTCCACACACATTTGCATTTTTGACAAAACAGCAAGTTACCAGTCCTCAAGGACTGGTTTGAGAGTGTGCCCAGTTTCAGAAGCTGTTCTCTCCTTTCCAGCTCGCACCCATTTGAGGCTTCTCCTGCAGAGAGACCAAAGGCCGCTAACACACACGGGAGACGTTCAAAGCAAAACCGGGCAGCCCTCTGAGTGGGATGGTGTGGACTGGTGTCCTGCAACAGCAGGGGGTGGACTGGATGGCCTTCATGGCCCCTTCCAACCCTACTATTTTGGGAATCCATGAACAGTTGAAGGTCCATGGCTGAGCGATATTTCATGATGGCTTCTCTCCCACCCCACAGTCTTGGCTGCCACCATGTACCGGTCAAGCTGCGGTTTGTTACATTTATTTCAGCCACATTAAAGCGTCCTGCAGCACGCCCCA
This sequence comes from Varanus komodoensis, assembly GCF_004798865.1. Classification (NCBI taxonomy): domain Eukaryota; kingdom Metazoa; phylum Chordata; class Lepidosauria; order Squamata; family Varanidae; genus Varanus; species Varanus komodoensis. Next base: position 748,873 of record NW_025335684.1, on the reverse strand, counting down.
TGGGCCCTGGCTGCCTCCCATGGCTCTGCCATGACAAAGCTCTGACTGAAAGCCTGGGAAGCGGGGCCGTGCAATCACCCCTCACCTCGTCGGAGTGACCCTGGGGTACTTAGGGCCAGGCCGGGCCCCCGAGGGGCCGCAGGAGTGGAAGGCCCCGAGAGGGTGGCTTGCACGGCGGTGTCCCTTCGCTCCGACTCCAGCAAAGCGTCCACCGAGGCCAGGTTCTTTTCCTGCTTCTGCTTCACGGCCAGCTCCTGACGCAAATCTAGCCGAGAGAGCGGGCAGGTTAGAGGCCGCCCACGGTCGTCTCCCTCCTTTACGCGAGGAAAGCGCTTGGCTCCATCCTGGACTGACAGATCCGCACGGGGGGCCGGTTGTGTTCTGGGCTCAGCTTAAGGCCCCAATTTAAGCTTTAACGGAGCTGCCACGGCATTCGGGGGGGCGGGGGAAATCAAAGACTTCAGCCTGGCTTTGTAAATCGCGGCTGCCCATCTAAAGGAGGTGTGTAGCCTTGCCTGCCGGCCGTGAAAGGCGGCCTTAGAGAAATCTTCCCGGGGGTCCCGAGTGCGTCCTGCGCTGACCCCTCCCACGCACCCACCTGCTCTCTTCCCCAGGAACCGGACAGTCTGGGGGGACAGGGAGACAGGGCCCAGGGCAGTGCCAGGAGAGCTCATGCGTCGCTGTGCACGGACCGCCGTGCAGCGAGCTCTGCCTGTCGTCCTTCTGGCCACGACAGTGTCCCCTGACAGCCCTCCAGCGCGGGACCCCTGCTTTCCGTCGCCCGTGGCCCCTGCATGCGCTGCTCTCAGCCCTCCCCGGCCAGGTCACGCGGTGCAGCCCGCAACCGGGTGGGCAGGGACGGCCCGTCTGCCCCGGCCCGGGGAGGCTCTTCAGCCGCGAGGAAAAGACGCCTCCAGCACGGGAGGAGCGGCCCCTGCGCACCTCGCGCTTCGTCCTTCAGGCGCTGGGCGGATTCCAAGAGGTTCTCCTTCTCGTCCAGCTCGCTCTCCAGGAAGGCGTTGCGCTCGATGGCCTGGTTCAGGCGCTGCTCGAAGTCCTCCAAGGACATGATGGTGGCCCTGGGGGGGACGGGGACGGGGCAGGAATCAGCTCACGGGAGGCAGCTCTCGAGGCAGGCGGGGTCGATTCCCAGCGCAACCACACGGGGACTGCCCTGTGCCGGTGCCCCTGTACCTCTTTGCCCTTTCCAGGTCGTCGTTGGATTGCTCCAGCTCCCGGATGTACCTCTGCAGCTGCTCCCGGATGGCTCTCGTCTGGGCCAGCTCCTCCTCCAGGGCGGAGATCTGCCGGGAGCCCTCGGAGTGCTGGGCCGCGACCTTCTCCTGGGCAGAGCGACAGCCGGCCGGGGCATCAGCCTTGCTGCCGCAGAGCGACTTGGCTCCCCCCGCCGACTCCCTGCACGCTCGCTCGGCCGGGATGCGGCCCGCGGGCTCCCGCGAAGGGCTGTAGCTTGGCGAAGGCCGGATTTGGCGCAGCTGCTCTTGGTGACCGCAGGTCCCTCGCACTGCGGGGACGGGCTGCGCCGTCCGTCACCGTCCTCAGGCAGCTGGAGGCTGCTGGCGACGGCCCCTCCTGGTGGCTCTGGGCCACCCCGTCACAGAAGCAGCGTGCCTGGCGCCCCAGCTGCCGGGAGCGTGGAGAGGGGTGCTGCTGCCCTGCCGTCCTGCTTCCCACGGGGCCCCCAAGGACTTGGCTGGGCTCTGCCACGTTCCGGACACACGCTCCGAAGGGCGGAGCAAGGACCGGCGCCCTCGGTGTGAAGGCCACGAGCTCCACGGCCACACGGGGACGCGGCGTGAGCCGGGTGGCCCTTCCAGGGCCAGGCCAGCCACCCGGATGCTCAGCACATCCCTGGAGCCCCTCGCCTCCCTGCAAAGGCGGGCCCAGGCCTGGACCCTCTCGCGCTGCCCTGGCTGGGCTCCCAGCGAGCGCGAGGCAGCGGAGCGGAGCGGAGCATCAAGAGCCCCTCTGTCCTTCCTCTGCCCGGCTGCACCGCGTGGCTGCGCCTGGCCTGGCCCGGGCGAGCGGATGAATGAGGCACTTGTCAGACGCCTCCCGGCTCCGCCACCAACGGGCTTTTGTGCCAAGTCCCGGGCCGGGGGGGGGGGGGGGGGCTGCACCCGGTGTTTCCTGGGCTTCTACGCAGGAGCTCGGCCGAGCGCGGGACTCGTCCCTTCCCCTCCCACCGTGCGCCCGCTCACCTTCGCTGCCTCGAGCTCCCCCTGCAACCGGCTGTTCTCCGCCAGCAGCTCCCGGTTCCGGGCCTCCGCCTGCTGCAGCTGCAACTCCAGCTCCGCTTCGTACTCCCGGCTCCCCTCCTGGAACTCGCGCAGCTCCTCCTGTGCATTCTCGGCGCTGAAGGACAAAGACGGGCGCCATTTAGGTGGAAGTGGACGCGGGGCGGCTCCGGATCCCAGGGAGAACCCACGCGCGATAGTCACCACTGCTTATACTTGGCCGCCAGATCCCTCCAGTAATCCCTTTCGTCCTCCAGGGAGCCGAACCGGCGGCTTTCAGCATCCTCGCTCATCATGGAAGAGCCCCAGCGCCTTCTCGCATCCTTTCCTAAGGGCGGAGAGGAGAAGATGAGAGACCACAGCGGATGATCTGCGTGCAAACGGCCGTGCGCCTCGTGTCCAGGCCCCGAGTATCTGGCCAGCCAGGAACCTGGCAACATGCGGGCAACGGACACGGGCCAGAATCAGGGCTACCCCAGAGCTCCCTGCCAGTCTGGAGGCCACCTGTGGCACCTGCCGCAGCTTGCAGACCACCTTCAAAAGCAGCAGATCGCAGAATTCGTGTTATTACTACGCTACATTTCTATGCTGCCCAGACAGCTCATGACATTTACGTCTCCCATCCAGAATTCACCCAGCCCTGTCCCTGCCCAGCTTCCGAGACTGGGCAGGATCAGGCGCTTCAGGCTACACGGAAAATATAATCTAACTTCACACTATTTTTTCCTCACTTTGACCTTGCTGGGTTTTACCAAAATGCAATCTAGAAGTACTGCAAGCAAACTCTGAGCCAGATGCTCAGCACACCTGTGGGCACATGCACGCCGGCCCCATTTTTATCCCCGGGCGTTGGCTGGGGTGGGGGAGGCAGTCCAAACTCAAAATTACACCTAACTGGAGCTTTCCTGACATGCAGTTTCTTTTCAAACACACTGCGGAGCAGATTCGCTTGCTCTTAAATGTTGTTCTCCACCTCTGGATTGCTTTAAACTGCGATTAACCGTGAGGAGCTTTGGTAAACTGCCTTGAACTGTTCTGGAGAAGGACAGCCAGCATTTCAGAATGAAATAAGATAATGGCTGATGTTTTGGGGGCAATACCAGACACCCTCGTTCGGCAGCAGGCCCCACTGAACTCCACGAGACACGTTGCTGAGGAAACAGCCCTGGACTGTCGGATCCCAAGCAGTGCAAGTTCTCTCCATGGAACGAGCAGTTTCTTGTTTTCTTCTGCTTACCCTGATCTGCACTTCAGGCTGGTGGATTGGAGGAGACGGGCGGGAAGCAAGAACAGCCCCAGAGCGGCTGGGGCAGCGCAGGATGTGCCACAAGGACCCTGCCGAGGGTGGGGACTGGAAGGGGCCGGGCGTGCCTGACGCCAGCCCTGTGGAATGCAGCGAGGCCTGGCGCTCGCCGCGGCACAGAGGCTCCGCACCCGCCTTCCATGGCCGCCGCGGAGCTCGAGCTGGGCCCTTCCAGAGCAGAGCAGAGCAGAGCGGCCCGGGGAGGCACGGCCCCTCGCCACTTGGCTAGGAGGGGCGCCCCCCCGTCAGCTGCCCGTGCGGGCAACCGAACGGGGGCAGCGTGCGCGGGTGGCTCGCGGCAGCCCCTCTCTCGGGAGCCGGGTGCAAATGCGTGCTCAGTCATGGGCTCGGCGGCTCCCTGGGCCAGCTGCTGCCTCGCAGCCTGGCCTACCTCACAGGGGGGTTGTTGCGAGGACAAGGAGGCTGTGCAAGCGGTCCTGGGCTCCTGGGGTGGGGGAGAGGCAGGAATGGGTCCATCGAGGCGCCGTTCCAGGGGATTTCGAGCTACTTGGCTCGGGGAAAGGCCCGCCAGTTCCGCGCGACCGCCCAGAGAGCTCCCGGAGCCGGTCGCTGCCGACTGCACAGCTGCCCCGGCCGCGGACGGCACTGCGCCCCCCCAGGCGGGCGGCGGGGCTCGTCCTCCGGGCGGCAGCCGGGACTCCCCGACCTCGCGCCAGCTGCCGGCCAGAGCACGGCCGCTCTGCCCAGCACGGCGCGCTCGGGGCGGGCAGCCCACCTCGCCGTCACCCGCGGCACTGCGGGGGGCTGCCTTGCCTTGCGGAGCGGGGCCCCCCGGGGAGGGCGACCTCCCGCCGCCCCGCGCCACGCACAGGAGCGGCCGTGCTCTGGCCGCCCCCCCCCGCGGCAGCGCTGGGAACTTCGGCCGCCGGGCGCGCTGAGGAAATGGCCCGTCCCAGCACCCGCCCAGGGCCCCCGGGCGGGCGGGAGGCTGTGGCCCGCCGGGCTGGGGATGATGGGCGCCGGGGTCCCCGCCCGTCCGGGGGGCTCCCGAAGGCTTCGCTCCGGGCAGGCGGCGGGCGTCAGCGGGGCCGCCCGCGCCCTCCAGACGCCCCCGCCGGAGCCA
>NW_025335684.1:691361-744128 GCF_004798865.1 Varanus komodoensis | reverse complement strand
CAACCATCAGAACCATGCCAGGATGCCTCGTTTTTGCAACCCTAACCCTACCCTGGTGCACACCCCTAACCCTAATACAGGGCTAAAGTTCCACTGAAAAGCGGGCGATTTTGCAAAAGTCCCTCTCGAGCGGCTTTTTCTGCACAGCTCAGCATTCCCTTGCAGCACCCCATCCCTGAGGGGCAGAGACCTGCAGGGAAGCCTAGGGAAGGGCAGGAGAGGCGTCCTGGCTGCCCAGCCCGTCGCAAAGGGGGGGGGGCTGGCCAGGTGGGGGGGCGGTGTGGGCTTCCCATGGACCTGTGGAACTGCAGCGGCAGGGCCGGCCGGGCGACGGGGCTGCTCCAAAAGAGGCGCTACAAATATTACAGAGTGTGAGTGCGTCAGTGGCTCGGGCGAGTGGCTTTTGTGGGCCGTGGGGAAAGGCTGAGCAGGAGCCCGGTGTGCTGGGGTGTCCGCCCCCGCAAGCGGCTGTGCTGCAACGGGGGAGCAAGCGAGAGGACGATGCCTCTCTAACTAGCCCCGGCGGCAGAGCTGGGCGCTTCCTGTTGGGGCCAAATCCATCCACACCCCCGCCTGGCGCTGCTCCGTTTCGGCGGTGCACGCCAGATTCCCCCACGGGCAAATTCCTTCCGCGAGGCAACCCAGGACCAGAATGCGCACTCGCCATCCTCGTGCTGCCGTGCGGGATTAGGTGTACGTCTTTGTGCACACGCAACAAACGACTTCCCTCGTGACCACAAAGGTTAGCATGAGTCTGGCCTAAGCGGGGGGAAAGCGTAGGCTGGACGCTCCGGTGATCGGAGGAGGAGAAGGGGGGACGCGGATTCCAAGACTGGTCGGAACGGGGGGGAAGAGAAGTGAGGAAGCAGCTTCTGTAATATTTGTCTCTTTTGGAACAAGGCATCACGCTATCCAAGCCTTCACAGTTTGCGGGATCTCGCACGGGTTTGCCTGGGAGAAAGAGGGAGCCGGGGGCGTCTTGGCAAACAGGCAGGCCGCTACGGGGGAGGCGTGGTACCTGCTCAGTCACTGCGAAGGCTCTGGGTTCCCTCTGAAAGAAGAAGCATCCCACGCGGTTAAGGCCAGGTGGGCTCGCTCCGCCGGCCTCAGGCGCACGATGATGCCCAACTGCGGACCTCCACCGCCCCCCCTCCCGCTGCGCCCCAGAAGATGCGCGGGCAGCCAAAGGCCAGGCGTGCAGGAATATCTCTGGCCGCATGGGGATCACGGGCGCCGTCCAGCCACCTCTGGAGGACGCCACGCGGAGGAGGGCAGGGTCCGTCTGGCGAGCGAGGGCTCTCCCCGGGGCCGAGCCCTTCCCGGCTCCCCCGTTGCAGCAGTGCAGGCCGGGGAGCAGAGCGTGCGTGCAGAGGCACTGCAGGCAGCCGCGCTCTGCCTGAATTCAGGGAGGGGCAGGGGGTGGCCAGGGCCGCTGCAAAGATACCCGGGGGCCGGCTGTGCCGCGTGCGCGTCCGTTTCCCGAGGCTCTGTGCGAGAGTCTCTGCTGTGCTCCGGTGTCTTTCCCAGCCCAGGTCGAGCAAGTTTGGCCCAAAGTCCACCCGCAGGCTCTTACTGGGATTTTGCGCCCCTGCACAGGGCGCCGAACCCACAGACCGCCGTCCTGGCCGAGCTGCGGGGGCACGAGAGGCACGGCCAGCGCACCGTGCGCGTCACCTGGGCCCCCGGAGGTGCAACTGTGAGTGCCGGGACGCACCAAGCACCTGCAGCCAGGCGCGAGCTGGGGTCACAGGATCCCGGCTGAGGGGTGTGCAGGCATCCTGGCCTGGGGGGTGGCAGGGGTCGCTGGGAGTTCGGCATCCTTGCCACCTCCTGGCAAGTGCCCCGGGCCGAGATCGGCGCTCTGCAGCCTCTGGGAGCCGGAACCACGTCGAGTGGGGGACCATCGTGGGCAGAGCGGCGGCCGCCACCCCCCACCTCAAGCACCAGCAGCTTTAAGGCTGCACATGAATGTTATAAAAGGAAACGGGAGCTGAAGGCCTGTCAAGAGTGGACTGGAGAGATCCAGAGGTGGCTTCAGGGGCCGCTCAGCACCTCCTCCCACATCTGTGCGCCCAGCTCAGCCTGCCTCCTCCTCCTCCTCCTCCACTTTGAGGTTGCAGGCAAGTCAGCCCTCACGACTTCAGACGCCCACCCTTCCCTGCTCTCGCCGCTTGACCCTCGGCCGGGTTCAGGCCCTGGAGAGCCCCGGGGCTGCTCACTGGTTCATGTTGTGCTGCTGGTCTGCAGCTCCCGCAACGGTTCCCACTCGCTGCTGTCCCGATTTTGTTTCGGCCACCGAGAGCCGACGAAGCCCAGGCACGCCGAGAGGAGCTCAGGGTGTTGGCGAGCGGGCGCTGCACAACCTCCTGGGGCTGAGCTGGGGCCGCCATGGGTGGCGGGCCTGCCCCCTCCGGCCCCTCCCCGGGGCTGGACCCCGCCTGCCCCCACGGTGCCCCCCGGCAGCCTGAGAGCACACCCTGGCCAGCCTGCCCCCCTGCTCACTGAGGGGCGGCCCGCGACCCGTGTGGGCGGCCGTCCAGCCGCCTTCCCGCGTGGCTACGGAGGCGGGCGGCCCGCGGCGGAAAGCACCTGAGCTTGCTCTTCAGGGCAGCCACCTCGCGGCCCATGGCCTCGCTGCTCTCCGTGGCCTCATCCAGCTCCCGCTGCAGCTTCCTGCGGCTGGCGTTCATGCGCTGCGACTCCTCCTCGGCCTCCTCCAGCTGCCTCTTCAGCTGCTTGACGCGGCTGCTGGCCTTGTCCGCCTGCAGGAAGACCGCAGGGTGCTCGTGGGGGGGCGGTCCGTGGGAGGGCTCCCCACGGAGACAGCGAAGTGCTGGAATCGGGGCGGGAGCGCAACTCGGCTCGACCCCCATGCTTCCCCGAAGCGCGCGAGGATAACACGGGGCCAAGGCGGAGAGCCGTGCGCTGGAGAGGAGCTGCACAGAGCCGGGCAAGGTGGGCGTCGTGCCTCCCCGGCAGGGAGGGCAGGCCCATGTCCCGAGAGAGCCAGGCTGCCCTGCCACCGGCAGCGTGGCCCCCGTTCCAGGGAAGGCTGTTGGCGCGAGCGACCCAGGCTCCCCTCCGGAGGAAGAAGGCGCTGGTGGCCCCTGGGCTGCGTTGCCGGGGGACTCCTCGAGGTAGGCACGGTCCGCGCGCCCCCGCCCGGGGCAAAGCAGGCCCCCACCTGGTCCTTGTACTGCTCCGCCTGCTTCCGCTCGTCCTCGACCTGCAGCAGGACCTCTTTGAGCTTCTTGTCCTTCTGGCGCAAAGCTTTTGCCGCCGTTTGCTTTTCTCTGCGGGAGAGCAAACGGGCTGAAGCCGCTCGCCCAGCTGTGAGCAGGCGGCATGGAGGCGGCCAGCCACCCCGGAGGGGCTGGGCCACCCTGCCTGGGCCAGGGTGCCCGGGGCCCCCTCCACCGGGCTCTCCTGCGCGGCCGACGGCACGGGTACCTGGCTTCCTGCTCCAGCTGCTCCTCCAGCTGCGCGACCTTGGCCTCCAGCGAGGCCACGGTGGCCTTCAGCTTGGACTTGATGGCGCTCTCCATCTCCTGCAGCTTCGCCCGCAGCTCCTTGTTCTGCCTCTCCAGCTGCTGGCGGGCGCTCTCGTTCTTCTGGGCGGCCGCCCGCTCCGAGGCCAGCTCGTTGTTCAGCTGCTCCGACTGAAACCCACAGGGGAACCGTCGCAAGAGCCCCAGGGCGGGAGGGGAGAGGAAGCCGTTCCGGCCCCGAGGTCAGTTCTGACCCCTCCGCACCCAGCTTCCTTCCTTCCTTCCTTCCTTCCTTCCTTCCTTCCTTCCTTCCTTCCTTCCCTGTTACAAGGGTCTCCCGTCGCCCCCTCCCACCTCGCCCTCCAGCTCCCCGAGGCAGCTGAAGCGAAGGGCAGTTTGTGCATTCACATCTGCCACTTGGCCAGTTACGCTAGTGCGGTTTTTGAAAGAGAAAAGGAAGGGAAGAAGAAGAAAGGGGGAAAGGGGCAAGCGAGGGTGGCACTGGAAAGGAGAAGCCCGGGCATAGTGTGGGCCGGGCAGGCCAGCAGGTGGCGTGAGAAGCAGGACCGTGACCCCCAGCTGTTCCTCGGCCCACTGGGCATTTTCAAAATCCCTGCCACGCAGGTTGCGATTTCCCTTCCCTCCCTCTTTTCGCGAGCCACGAGCGCCAAGGAGGCTTCCCCGCCGGCCCATGCGGGGACACGGTGGCGTCCCACCTCTGCGTCGGGCTGCGTAGCGAGCTGGGGGAAGCCACCACGGGGACGGGTCCCAGGCGCACCTGCTGCACGGCCTTCCGGAAGCGGTCGCTCATGGCCTCCAGGTTGCTCTGCTCCTCCTCTAGCTCCTCCTCCATCTGGGAGATCCGCGCCTCCAAGCGCCGCTTCTCGTCCTGAAGGCTCGTCCTGGAAGCAGCGGGGTGGGCTGGAGCCCCGGGGTCACCGGTGCCCGCGCACCCCCGGGAAACGCCGCGGGTTCCTTCCCCAGCTTCCCCTGCGCCCTCACTGTGGCCGCAGGGCTGCCTTTGAACCCCCACACGCCTCCCCCAGCCCAGAGGAAGCGCCTGCCGTGTCGCTGGCTCGAAAGACCAAGCCCGGCCGGCTGTCGGGCCCTCACCTGCCGGCAGCAGAGCTCGCCAGCTCCTCCGCCAGGTCCTCCTTCTCCTGCTCCGCCTGCTTTCGAGCCCGTTCGGCTGCCGCCAGGTCCTGCGAGGGAGCCGAGCAAGCCTTTCAGGCCCCAGGCCGGTGCCGCGGGAGAGAGAGAGCGGCCGCCACGCCGCCTGCGCGTGGTCTCGGCAGCTCCCCTTCAGGGACGCGCTGCCTGCGCCTGGCCCGTTCCCCGTCCGCGCATGGGAGTCGCCCACAGGGGTTCGCGCTGCCGACACGGTGCCCCCGTCGTGACGTCCCCCTGGCCTGTCCTTCAAGAGGGTGGAGGGCTGCCCCCATCCACGCAGGCCAGGCCAGGGCAGGGCAGGGCAGGAGAGGCTGGGAGGGCGCGGGGGGCCCCTCGGCTGCCTGGCCCGTTTTCACACGCAGCCACATGGCTCGCCGCCTTCGGAGCCACAAAGGAATTTCCACTGGGCCACGGGTGGAATGAGGACTCCCGATGGAACGGGCGGGGGTGGTGGCCTCCAGAGCCTCCGGAGGTCCCCCGCTGGCCACCACGGGGCGGGGCTGGTAGCCTAGCAGTGCCGGACAGCCAGCGGTTCCCGCCACAGGGCAAGGGAAGGAGGACGCTGGGGCCGTGCGTAGAGTCCCGCGGGCTCCGGGCTGCGCCACTGTTCCTGGGGCCTCCGGGTTTCCCGCAGCTTTACCTCCTGCAGCTGCATCAGCTCTGCCTCCAGGTTCTTGGCCTTCTTCTCGTTTTCTCGAGCCGTGGCAAAGACCTCTTCCCGCGCTGCCCGAGCATCGTCCAGTTCGCGCTGGAAGTCCTTCATCTGGGCCTGCGGGTTCAGGCAGTTAGGAGGACACAAGCCTGGGCCAGGATCTCACCAGCCTCTGGACCCACACGGACGGAGCGCTCGGCTTACTAACAGCTGCGTCATCCCAAAGGGGGGATTTCTGGGAGAGGGCGAGTCCGAACCACTCAGGGGCATGGTAGGCGCCTGCAGGCAGGGTGCCGGGCCGCAGGGAGACCAGCTTCCATCATGTGAGAACTCAGGGCCAGCCCAGGAACCGAACGGCAGGGGATGGGAGGGGAGGGGAGGGGAGGGGAGGGGAGGGGCAGCTCCATGGAAGAGCCCCCGCTTTGCCTGCCGAAGGTCTCAGCTCCACGGGCAAGCAGAGCCGCAGGAGTGGCCGCTGGCACAATGCCAGGCACACGGGTTCTTCCATGGAGCGGCAGCAGTCCACGAGCCCCCCTGCCGCCCTCCGGCGGGAGACCACAGCTGTTCTGGGGCTCGTGCGCCCCTCTGAAGCCCCGGGGCGGTGTGGGGCAGAGGGCCACGGGAGCCGCGAACGGCCCCGGGCCAGGGGCCGCGTGCCACCCACCTGTAGCTTCCGCAGCTGCTTGACGGCCTCCTCCCGGCCTTTGTTGGAGGAGTCCACCTGCCCCTCCAGGTCCTTGAGGTCCACCTCCAGCTTCTTCTTGGCGGCGGATGCGAGGCCCCGCTGCTTGCGCTCGTCCTCCAGCTCCACTTCCAGCTCGTGCAGCTGGCGAGGGGAAGGCAGCGGTCAGGGGCGGCCCCGGGGCACAGCGGCACGCACAGCCGGCGCCGCTTCCTTGCTCGGCGGCTGGAGGCCCAGGCGCCCCTGGCCACCTGGACCACCGCCGCCGCAGGCACGTTTGGGAGCTCCCGCGCAAGCGCCGCGGGGACGGGGCCCCTTGGGGCCGTGGCGAACACGCCGTACCTGCTTCTGCAGCTGGCGCCTCTTCTCCTCGTTCTGCTCGTCTCTGGCTTGCAGGTCCCTCTCGAACTGGCCCTTCAGGGCCTGCGTGTTCACCTCCAGCCGCAGCTTGGCGTCCTCGGCTGCCTGCAGCTCGTCCTCCAGCTCCTCCAGCTGCGTCTTCATCTCCTCCACCTGCTGCTCCAATGCCCGCTTGGACTTCTCCAGGTCGTGGACCTTCCCAGAAAGGAGGGACAGGGGGACGGCGTGACGGGAGGGGCAGGGGACCAAGGGCCCGGAGCACCCTAAAGCCGAGGCTCTTCCGCAACAACCCAGAGCGCCCCCTTTCAGCGGAAAACCTCCAAAGGGGGAGAAAGCGTGGGGGGGGTGGGGGGTGACGGTGTAGCTGCAGCTTCTCCGTCAAGTCAGGTAACTTCACAAGGACTGGGAGAGGCCGGGAGACCTACGTTCTTGCCGACGTCGTCCTTGGAGCTCACGAGGTCTTCCATCTCCGCCTTCAGCAGCTTGTTGGCCCGCTCGAGCTCCTCCTTGGCTTCCAGCGCTTCTTCCAAGGCACGGGCCAGCGAAAGCGCCTTCGTCTCCTTCTCGCGGGCCTCCGCCTCTGCGCGGTCCCTTTCGTCGGCGTATTTGGAGGAGATGTTCTTCTCCTCCGCTAGCATCTGCGAAGAACAGTAGCCACCATACAAATCGTCATAAATAAAAGGAATGCATTTTCCGTCTTCAAAAGATTCAGCCTAGGAAGGATTTTCAAAGACCCAGTGGGAAAGTTCTGCTCCAAAAAGGGGGTGTGCGACATTTTCCAGCAATTTGTTCGCCTCTGTTGTTTTACTGGACTGTGTTTGAGCTTTTGGGGAACTCTGAGGACCTTTATACATGGCTGAAAACATTTGTTAGCACCTTATCGATCAGCCACCTCAAAGGCGTAGTTTTGCCATTTTCCCGTTCAGCATCTCCCGCAGCAGATTCTGGACGGACGAGATGTCCAGGTCTCAACAGTTGGGATTAAATCTCGCCATCAAAATTCAGAAAGGGGATTCGGGATTGCGATCCGAACCTCTCTGCGGTTGGCGCACCGGACTCCCAGCCCCACCCACGCTGCCGGGGGCCCTGGGCTGACGGGCATCTCGGCCAGTCCGGCCCGCGGAGGGAAGGCTTGCCTGGTCGAACTTCTTCTGCTTCTTCTCCAGGTTGGAAACCAGCTGGCGCTGGTTGTCCAGGTCCACCACCAGGTCGTCCAGCTCCTGCTGCAGCCGGTTCTTGGTTTTCTCCAGCTTGTCGTACGAAGCGGCCTTCTCCTCGAACTGCTGCGTGAGGCCCTCGATTTCCTTCTGGAGCCTCTTCTTGCCTTCCTCCATGTTTTCGATGGTGCCGACGTACTCCTGGAGCTTCCGCTTGGAGTCGGAGAGCTAAGGTTGGATTCAGAGAAGCGTGAACCGACGGGGCACCCAACGTCCGCCCGAGAGACGCGAGCGCAGGGCCTCAGCGGGGGCGGACTGGCTGAGCGTGCCCCGTGCGAGAGCGCAGGCGAGGTGCGCGCGATCCACCCTTCCCCGGGACCGATTCCCACGACACCCAGCGGGATGAGCCCCCCCACCGCCGCAGGGCTGCCCGGGGCCCCGCCACCCGTCGGCGTGGCCACGCGACCTGCACGTTCAGCGTCGAGATGTGCCGCTCCAGGTTCTGCTTGGCCTCGGCCTCCTCCTCCAGCTGGTCCTGCAGGCTGTTCCGCTCGTCCTCCATCTGGCGCAGCTTCGTGGATAGGTTGAGCTTCTGCCGCGTTTCCTCCTGCAGCAGCTCCTAGCGGCAGGCGGGCAGGCGGTCAGAGGGAGGCCTGCCCGGGCCGAGCCCCCTGCGCGCCCGTGGACCGCCGCCTACCTGCGTGTCCTGCAGCTGCGAGCCCAGCGTGGCCACGTCCTTCGTGAGCTTGATGCCCTTGGTCTCCGCCTCGCTCAGCAGCCCCGCCATGTTCTCCGCCTCGGCCTGGAAGGGTTGGGCAGGGGCAGCACACAAGCCGCGTGTGGGTCAGGTGGGCCGGCAAGGGACTGGGCCTCCGGCAGCCGCAGAGGGGGCTCCGCAAGGGGCCTGGCAGTGGCGGGGGTCAGCGGTGCTCGGGCACTAACCGTGGAGGCGCCTCTGCCGGGCTGCCCTGCAGGGCAGGCACAGAGGTTCGCCCGAGGCACCGGGCCTGCCGTGCCGCTACGGAGCGGTGGCTCCCAGCAGCGCGGAACGAGAAGCCACGAAGGGTCCTTTGCTGCGTGAGGCTCCCTTGCGAGCAAGCAGCACGGCAGGCCCTTGGCTATGGGAAAGGGCGCTGCCGGGTGGCCTTGCCCTGCAGGCGGCGCTGCCCGGAGCGCCCGGCCCTCCTGCGGCCGACTGAGGAAAAGCCCGGCCCGGGCACCGGCCCGCGGCCCCCACCGAGATGGCCGGATGGCCGAGGCACGCCAGAGGAGACGGGAGCCGTGCGGGAAGGGGGCCCCCCGCGCGTCACCTGCAGCTTGTGGACTTTCTCGCCGAGCTCCGTCCGGACGCGCTCCCCGTCGGCAAAGCGCGACTGCAGCTCCTGCAGCTGCGCCTCCAGCTTCTTCTTCTTGTACTCCACCTCCTGCTTGGCCTGGCCGAGCGCCCGGACCTCACTGCTCAGGTCCGCGTTGTCCTTCTCCAGGGTCTGCTTGGCCTTGTCCAGGTTGCCTTTGGCCTGGGAGGGCAGGGGGCGGTCGGTGAGGCCCCGGCCCGGCCCGGCCCACGGAGGAGCCCTAGCCCAGGCCCGCTCAGCCGACCCAGGGGGCACCCCCGCCCCTTACCCGCTTGCACTGCTCCAGCTGCTCGGTCAGCTCCTCCACGGCCTGCGTGTGCCTCTGCCGCACCTCCTGCAGCTGGGCTTCGTGCGTCCGCGTCTCCTCCTCCAGAGCCCTCTTCAGGATGGTCACCTCCTGCTCCCTCTTGGCCCTGAGACCCGACAGCAGCGGGAGTGAGGGGCGGAGCCACCCCCACTCCCAGCTCCTCAAATCGGGCGAGGAGGAGTCGTGCCGCAGGAGGGGTTTAGCTGGACCCAGAGAAAGGGTGTTTGGGGGGCTGCATGGAGGCCCCCGTCCGATACAAGAGGAGGATCCAGACGGGGTGCTAAGAGGCTCCATGCGCACGCACCCCACTGGAGCCCCAGGGACTCACACCCGCCTCACCCGGATTGAGCAAAATCCCTCGGGAGACGGAATCGACTCCGCTTCGGTCCAGGAGGGGATTCTGGCGGATCTGGGGGCGGGGGCTGTGTGCCGCCACAGTGGCCATAAACGGAAGCAGCGCTCGGGATGAGGGCGAGGTGGCACCCGGAGGGTCCCGGCTCACTCCCCCCGGGCGCCCCCTGGCGAGCAAGCAGGCCCCCGCAAGTGCCCCTGGCAGGCACCTGAGCTCCTGCTGGGTGGCGGTGCTGTCCAGCGTGTCCTCCAGCTCCGTCTTGAGCGCCTCCAGCTCCTCGCCCAGGTCCCGCTTCTGCTTCTCGGCCTTGTTGCGCGCGGCCCGCTCCGAGTCCAGGTCCTCCTGCAGGTCCGAGATGTGGGCCTCCAGCTCGCGGATCTTCTTCAGGGCATTGTTCTTCTGGCCCATCTCGTCCTCCAGCCTGCGGGGGGATGGGGGGGTCACACACCGAGGCGCGTGGGGCTGGCCGCTGCGGGCGAATGGGGGCCGACAAGCGGGGGAGGGGGGCCGGGCGGGCCAGGCCGGGCCGGGCGGCCAGGGACACTTGGGGGTGCCCAGGAAGGGCCCCTGCCGCTGGGCTGCGACACGCAGGGGGCGGCAGGAACGGCACCGGGGGCCGTGGAGCTGCCACGGGGGGCGTCGTTCTGCTTCTCCAGGGCATGGCTTGGGGTGTGATGGGGCCTCAAGACAGGCTGGGCCGGAGGCGCTTCCAGCCCGCAAAGCCAGGGTTGCGTGGGGGGCACCACAGCCCTTCCCCGCGCAGCCGGAGCCCCGGGGGCCACCCACCTGGCCAGGGCAGCCTGCAGCTCCTCCTCCTTCTTGGCCAGCTGCATCTTCAGTTCTGCGATCTGGGCCTGGAGGTCGGCGATCTGCTCGAGCAGGTCGCTCGAGTCGCCCTCCAGCTTCCGCTTCATCTTCTCCAGCTCCTGCCGGCACTTCTCCTCCTTCTTCAGGCGCACCTCCAGCTCCGAGATCATCGACTCGTGCTTGTTCTTCAGCTTGGTCAGGTTCTTGGCCTTCTCCTCCTCCTCCGCCAGGTTGGTCGTCAGGTCGCTGATCCGCTCTTCGAGCAGCTTCCTTTCCTGGGGAGAAGGGAGGACGACCGGCCGGTCCCGAAGCCGAAGGCGCCGCGTTCACACGGACAGCCCACGCCAAGGCGCCCCCGGGACGCGCCCAGCAGTCGGCCTTCCGAGGCCCGGATCCACGGAGGCGGCCGGACGCGAGGGGCGCCGGGTCCCACCCCCGCTCCTCTCCCGGGTGGCCCCCCTGGCTTCAACGGCCCCCCAGCGCTTGGCTCAGGGAGGCGCTTTGCCCCACAGGCTGGCTGTGCAGTGGGGCGAGGAGGCTTCGGCTGTTCACTGAACAGTCAGAGGCACCTCTGAGAAGCTTCTCTCGGAGCACGTGGGGGGCCAAGAAGGGGGCTCTGCACCCACCTTGGTGAGCTTGTTGTTCTGGTCGTCCATCATTAGAATGTCGTCCTCCATCTTCTTGATCTTGGCCTCTGCGGTGACTTTCTCCAGCTGCAGCTTTTGCCTCGCCGCTTCTTCTTCTTCCAGCTGATCCTCAAGATCCTTTTGGCGGAACAAACGGGGAGCTGCGGGCTTCGGGGATGATCACCCCGGAGAGGCCGGGGGCTGTGGCCCTGCTCGGCCCCCCTCATGCGTCCTGTGCACGGGCGACTCCCGTGGCACCTCAGACCTAATGCCCAACTCGGCTCTCCCCGCACCCCGAGCCCGAAGCAGCAGCGGGTCTCCCCGCTTCAGAAGACCTGGGGGGCCTTTCTGCCCCGGAGGCCATCCTCTGGACCCGCCAGGGACCGGCCGAAGGCAGTACCAGCATCTGCTGCTGCAGCTTCTTCTTCTCAGCCTGCAGCTGCACGCTGCGCTCCTCCTCCTCCTCGACCCGGGCCTCCATCTCGTGCAGAATCTCCTCCAGCTCCTGCTTCTTGGCGGTCAGGCGGATCCGCATCTCCTCTGCCTCCGCGTACAGCTCCGTCTCAGCCTGAAGCTGCTCCTGCAGCAGGTTCTTCTCCTCCAACAGCTGGATGAGGGCGAGAGGCACCGCGGCCGCTGCAGAGTCAGCGCTGGCAGCAACCCGGCCCACCCCGCGTGCCCAGGGCGCCCGGACCGGACTGGACCTCCAGCTGGGGCCGTGTCCAACGGGATGCGCGTCGCTCCCGCGAGCTGCAGGTGGCCGCTGGGCCCGTCCCCGTCCTGCCCCTCCCCGGCACCAAGCGGGCGCAAATCAACCCAGTCAGGGAGCGTGGGCTTTGTCCCCGAGGCACAGGGAGGGCCTGGAGGCTGAGCCTCACGCCCCCCTCACCTGCTGGTGCTTCTGCTCCAGCTCCTTGACCTCGCTCTCGGCCTTGACCTGCCGCTCCTTGATCAGCTTCAGCTCCTCCTCCTTCGCCTGCATCTCCTCCTCTTGCCGGGTGACCTGCAGCAGCGGCTTGACCTGCGGGCGAGGGCGGGAGTGACTCCTCGCACTGTCCGGGGCTCGGTGCTTACCGAACGTGCTGCTCCCGCCAAGACTGGGGCTCGGGGCCCGTGTCTCTCGCTCAAATACAAGGGCCAAGGGCACAGGGCAGGGAACGACCTCGGCCCGGGCAAGGTGTGTCGGCAAGGTGCGCTGCGGCAAAGCGTGGGGAGGGGCCGGAGCCCCCGCCTGAGCTGCCACGGAGCCCCCGGCAGGTCCCCGCAGCGAATCTCCTGCAGCAGGGGGCTGCGCAGCTCAGGAGCAGCCACCAAGAAGGCCCTGCCCCACGTCTCCCCCGACGCAGCGGCTCCGAAGGAAGGGCGCCCCACCTGCTCTTAAAATCCGGTCCGGCTCCCACAGGGCAGGCCGTCCTGGTGGCCCCGCAGGGCACTTACTTTGGTGAAAAGCCTCCACCACTGCCAGTTCCTCAGCTTCAGGTAGGCGGCACAGTTCCTCTGGATGACCTTCATGGCGGTTAATTGCTGCTGCCGCTTGGCAAAGGCCCTGCGCAAAGAAACCCGAAGCGACTGCCGTGCCTGTGCAAGGAAAGGCTCCCCGGCCCACGGGCAGCAGCACAGGGCAAGACGCAGCGCTCCCGGGCCTCCCGAAGGACCTCTGGCACCTGCTTTTTGCAAAACCTGGGTCGGGGAACCTCGGGGGGGTGGAGCACGCGACCAGAGCGGCCCCGAGGAGAGGATCAACCCTTCGCCGCTCCACATGCAAGGCCACTCACTGCAGCTCTCGCGTGGCGGGGCCACTGCCCCCGCTGCCCCGTGCACGTGGCCGGAGCCCGCGGAACGGCAGGGGCTCCCTTGGCCGCCCAGAGGCCTTTTCCTTCCCTTCCTCCCAGGTACCGGGAGGATGGGCCTCGGCCAGGCAGCTGCCAGGGAGTGGAGGCTCTGTCCTGCCTCCCGGGCGTGCCAGCCACGACTGCCGTGCTGGCCGGGAACGACGGTGGAGGCCGTCCCACGCTTCCGGGAGAGCATCAGGCCGGGGAAGGCCGAACTGGAGACCTTTCTTTGCAAACACAAACATGCCGCTTGCCCTGACCCAGAGCTGAGGCAGGAGCGATGCCCGGGCCTTGCGGACGCTCTCCGGATTATCCCCTGGGTGGTGCAGCTTGGCTTTCTTGCACGAGCTGCTCAGGACTCTGCACCTGTTTGCCAGTGCCCTTGCCCAGGGCACCCGGCCTCTCTCCGAGGCGAGCTGTGGCTGGATAGCTGGAGCAGAGCACCCCGGGAGCAGCGTGTCGGAGGGGCTCCGACTGTGTCCCCCACCCCGCTGCAGGCCGGGCCTTTGCTGCCAGCCGCTTCCTGGGAGGTGGGCTTACTTCCTTGCCAGGTAGCCTCGGCTCTGCGCCTGGAAGGCAATGATGATGTCGGTGATCTTCAGGTCTCTCTCCTCCTCCAGGTGAGCCAAGACACCCGTTCGGAAGAAGATCTTGCTCTGGCCAATCCTATACAGGTTGGGATCAAGCTCCAGGGCTTTGATCTGAGGGTGGGGAGGAGAGGCCACCTGTCACTGTACCATTCCGACAACATCACAAGGTTGCCACCTTCCTCTGGCAGGACACCGTGCTTGTCGTGGCTGCGCCTTGGCAAGATCCCGGCTGGCAGCGTTTCGCCAGCTCTGCCTGGCAGGCCAGGAAAAGCTTCACCTTCGGAGCTGGGACTTGTCCGCTGATTATTCAAGGCACGGAATCCCCACCGGATGCCGAGCATCACACTGTGCATTTAGCAAGCTTTTGTGCATTTATTTACACAAAAAATTGTGCAGGTGCAAAGGAATTCCAGGGTATGTCATGAGCTTAAAAGAGACGGCCAGCGACCACCACGGTGGCTGGAGAGCGTCCGTTAAGCAGGACGCTGCAGTGATGAGAAAAGGAAAGCAAAGGGAAAGACGAAAAGAAGGGAAGAGGAGAGAAGAAGGCTGAAGAATTCTCGAGATGCTGGGAAGAAAGCACGGAAAGCCAGGTCACGACAACAGAGTGAAGGGAAGCGCATGAAGAAGCAGGACCGAGGAACCGGCTCGGCTCACCATGAGGATGCATGCTTGCTTCCCATCCATAAATCCTTTCGGAATGGCGTTTGCGGCAAGAATTTCATAGCTGTGGAAAAAGTGTGTTGAAAAGAGCATTGAACAGTCTGCAGCGTGATCCCAGGCGGGTTCAAGTTTTATCCAGTAACCTCGAAACGAGATTCCCGCAATGTGTGCCGTGTGGGTTTGTCTTGGAAAGGTGCCTGGAATCAGCCGCAGACCCAAGCTGCTGCCACCGGGCGGGGTGCCTGGGTGGACTGGACTGGACTGAACACACGGGCCCGGCTGCACAAGTTTCTTGTTTGCCCTGAAGGCAGAAGGAAGGGGCTGGATCTTCCTTCCAAAGCCCTGAATGGCGGGGGACCTGGGTGCTGAACTCGCTGGTTACCCTCTGGGCCTTCCCACACACACTCACGTCCTGCCTGGAGCACCCTCATCGGTGGAAGCGCAGCCGGGAGCGCGGTGGGCGGCCCCCGCACTCTGGGATGGCTGCTCGGAGCCACCGGGGCCACGTCGCTGGGGGCTTCCGGCACCTGCAGAGAGGCCGAGCTTCCACGGAGGCCTCTGGGCACACAGACCTGGCGCCTGCTCCGTTTGCTGGCCGCTCAGATGCTTTGCCGCAGCGTTCATGCTGCCCCGATTCTTGAGGGAGGCGTGCAGCCGGCTCCCCGGAAGGCCCAGGACGGGCCTGCCACTTCCCTGCCCGGCCGGCCCAAGGCTCGCGATGCGCACGCGTGCCTTGTGGCCAAAGCATCCGGCTGTCTGAACTCGCGCTGACAACTCGGGTGCGCACACACTCACGCACGAAGCATTTCAGGTGCCTTACCGCTGCCGGAATTCCTGGAAGACGATCCTGTTGGGGAAGCCCTGGCGGCAGATGCGGATCCCCTCCAGCACGCCGTTGCACCGCAGCTGCTCCAGCACCAAGTGGGCGTCCAGCTTCCCGGCCTGCGAAACAGGGAAAAGGTGGCAACGCCGCCCGGGGCACCGCGCGCAACACGGCGGCTCTCGCCCGCGCGACGCACCCGCTTCTCGTGGTTCGGGATGATGCAGCGGACGAAGTTGGGGTTCGTGTTCCTCAGGGTGGTCATGAGCTTGGTCAGCTGCTCCTTGTACAGCTGCCCCACCGTCCGGAACATGCCCTTCTTGGTCTTGGAGGCACTGGGCAGTGAGCTCTCGGTCATCTTGGCCATCTGGTCCAGCCCCACGATGCGGTCGACTGAAAGGTGTCAGAGGTTGCGCGGCACGTCACACCCAGCGCCACCGAGCCGCCCCCGGCCTGCGCCACAGGGACGGCCACCTTCCAGGCCCCTTGGAAAGGCTGTTCCACGCAGGACGCGCACCACCGCCTACCCGTGGAGGTTTATGACGCCAAAGGGCAATTTGGTTAAGGGCCTCGCGCAGAAAAGCTCTGAGACGGACAAGGTTACACGGCAGGGGTCAGGGCGGCAGCGAGCTCCAAACTGGGGGTGCAGAAGCGCCCCAGCCCTGCCTGTCCGGGGCCCTCCAGGTGCGCTGGGCGAGAGCGCCCGCCGGTTCCCAGCCAGCGTGGCCCGCGAGGGGCGCTGCCACCCGGCACATCCGGGGCACCCGCCTGGGCGGATCTCTGTGTGGATGAGCCCCGTGCCCAGGAGGGCTGGGCATGCACACACGCTCCCCGGCGGCCCGGCTCAGGCGGGTTGCAGCGTGCCTGCGCACCGCGTCACGCCCTACCGTCTTTCCAGAGATCCGCCACGAACTTCTCGGAGGACTGATTCAGCAAGGCGGTCACGTTATCGTTGAGGGGGTCCATGTTCTTGGTCAGCCAGGCGGTTGCGTTGTAGTTCACCTGGCGGGACAGACAAACCCACGGCGAGTGCCGCCGCCGCCGCGTCTCCTCGCGCAACAGCCGGGACTGCGCAGGGGCCCCACCGCGGCCAGTGCAGGGGAGCCCACCCTGCGGGCCATGCGGGAGAGCCCCTCCGGGCCACGCCAGCCGGGCCCGCAGGCGGCAGGGGCGGCATGGTGGGAGGGCCTGCCGCCTCCGCGCCCCCTCCCCCGCCCCGTACCTTTCCGGCGTAGTGGATGATGGAGAACTCGGTTTTGTCCTTGAGCTGCTTCTGCTTCTGGAACTTGGGGTGGTTGCCCTGCTCCGTGCCGAGCTTCTCCACAAACGAGGTGTCGGTGGCTTTGGGGAACCAGCACTCCTCGTCCAGCAGGGCCAAGACGCCAGGAGGGTTGGTCTAGAAGGGCAAACGACAGGGTATCTTGAGGCGCCCCGGCAGGGGGCCCTTCTCGGCACGGCCAGTCCCCGGGGAACGTGAAAGGAAGAGCGGTATTACGTAGCCTCATTCCGTCCTCACGACAAGAACCCTGTGAGGCAGGGCTGGCTGAGAGTGAGCGACGGGCCCCAGCTGGACACGCAGTGACTGACCAGCCCCGGCCCGCACTCTCGCCGCCAGGCCCCCGGCTCTCGCTCGGCCGCTCCCCAGACCCCATGCCAGGCAGCGGTGGCCCTGGACACTGAGAGCGCCCAAGGAAGAGCAGAGGGGGCAGCGTGCTCAGGGCACATGCAGAAGCCCCCAGGGCCAGGCTCCTGGCGACGAGGCCATCCAGTTCCATGGGCAGAGGGGAGCTCCAGACCGGACTCGCCGGGCCTGGGGCTCTGCGCACACAGAGCGCCCCCCCCCCCCCGGTAACGGGGTGCGCAAGGCAGCCGGCCGTGTTTGGTGGCCGAACATCGGTGCGCGAGCTTTTATCCCGGGGCGTTCAGCGTCATCAGCCACCCTTGGGAGTCTGAGAACAAACCCCGATGCGCGCGGAGCGTGTGCGGGCGCCCGGCGAGAGGCCGGGGGGGGCTGCCGGGGGCCGCTCACCGGTCTCTCGATGAGCTCGATGCAGGGCTGCAGGTCCAGCCCGAAGTCGATGAAGTTCCACTCGATGCCCTCCCTCTGGTACTCCTCCTGCTCCAGGATGAACATGGTGTGGTTGAAGAGCTGCTGCAGCTTCTCGTTGGTGTAGTTGATGCAGAGCTGCTCGAACGAGTTCACCTGGAAGGGGCGGGGAAGGAGACGCGGGCCCGCTCCGTGAGCCTGGGACCCGGCACCCGGGGCCGGCCGGTCCCAGCCGCAGCGAAGCCAGGGAGCAGGGTCCCGACAGACACGGGCCCCATGAGGTCGCGCCTCCCCTCCTGGGGCACGTGAGGAAAGGGGCGCCTCTGAAGAGCAGCTCCCGCTCGCCCCGGGTGCTTCCAGGGAGAGCAAGCCTCTGCAAGCACTTGAAAGGTCTCCTGTATCTCCTCCTCCTCCTCCTCCTCTTTACTAGATTTTCCCCGGCAGGAAAGAAGACGGGGGCTAGCAAGAGGAAGATACTGGAGCGCATGGAGTGCATTACGCACGCCGTGTCCGGAAGCAGCCCTGAGCCGAGCCAAAGGGACCCACCTCGAAAATCTCGAACCCAGCGATGTCCAGGATCCCCAGGAACGAGGCGCCCTGCCGCTTGGTCTTGTCCAGGGCTTTGTTCACGCGGCTCAGGATCCAGCGGAAGAGGCGCTCGTACGTCGCTTTGGCCAAGGCTTCGACGGCAAAATCAGCCTGGGGAGAACAGCACGTCCCCGTGAAGGAAAGGAACGGTCAAACCGGGACACCTGGCAGGGCAACATCCGCAGCCAGGACGGCAGGCAGGACTTGGGGGCGCGAAAGGGGGAGTCGTTACCTGCTCTTTGGTCTGGGCTTTCTGGACTACGTCCCGCCCAACCTTGATCCTCGGGGTCAGGATGGACCGTGTGAAATCGGTCACGTTGATACCCATAAGGTGACACACCTTCTGTGCAGCTGGAATAAAGCGGATCAAAATGTCAGTTTGCATGGCATCTTTCTCTCCGCTTGAGGCACTGGCAAGCGTTTCCTACAGCAAACTAACTCTTCCGGGGGGATACACGAGTGTCTGCAGGCCAGCCATGTGCCCAGAACTCCTGGCAACATGCACATGTTCGTTTGGACAGGACAAGCTCACCACACGGAGAGAAATCCCTTTGAATTGCCCACCGCTGGCCGGCCTACCTGTGTTGTCCGGCATCGACGCCTGGTCGGTGTTTCGCTCTTTCTTGAAGACGATGTTGCCGAGCTGGAGAACCGACGAGACGACTTTCAGCATGGCTGTGAGAACAGGAGAGAGAGAGAGACTCTCAAAAAGGGGGGGGGGGGGGGAGGGGGGTGCACGCTGCCCCCTGCCCACACTCCTTGCTTTCATGCTCTGCTCCTAGGAGACCCATAAGGAGCGGCATTAAGCTCAGTGGGCCAATCCTGACTTGACGTTCTGTACCCCAGTAGGGATTCCAAAATCCAGAGTGGACCTGGGGTCAAATGAAAGACGAGAGCGGCCATCCGCAAACTCTACTGGCTACCCTTTGAAATAGGCGCATTTGTGGAGCATTTGTGGAATGGCGGAATCTGTCCCTGGCTGCAACCCCTGGCTGTTTCTAAAGAGCCGCTCAGTGTCTTTTTTCAGCAGGAAAAGCTGTTGGCACGACGCAAACCAAGGTGGGCCTGAGGCAGTCGCAGCTCCGTAGCCAGTCCTCGCTTTACGTGGTCATTTGTTGCTGGCGGGCAGCCCTGGGCCAGCTCCGGGCCTTGGCAGAGGCTGCCCAGCAGAATGGCCCCCATCCAGCCTCCCCAACTTGGCAGCCTGAGATCACTGCTCGTTATAAGATGGGTGGGGATGCTGGATTGTAGCCGGGGCTGTTTTTGTGACAATGCGGGTGATGGATGGTGATGACTGCGATATACCGGGAATCCTCCGTGAAAGATGTTAGGAGACAGAGCACCTGGAGCAGGGCCTTCTCTGTGGTGGCTCCCCGCCTATGGAATGCGCTTCCCAGAGAGGTCCGCCTGGCGCCGTCATATGTTTTTCGGCGCCAGGTTAAGACCTTTTTATTTGATCAACATTTTAATAAGTTTTACTATTGTATTTTTTATCATATTTTAACCGCAGCCAGAGTGGGTCGATAATTTATTTATGTTTGGTGATATTTGTATTTTATCTTTGTAAGCCGTCCTGAGGCTTTTGCAAAGGATGGCATATAAATACCCTAAATAAATAAATACTTTGCAATGCAGAGTAATGGTTAGAGCGCTGCTGGCGTGTTAAAAACCAAAAGTGCTGCTCAGAGCAGACCCACTGAAGTGAAACGGGGCTTGACGGGGGCTAAGCCCCCGTGTTTAGGCAGGTCCTGGAGCAACCGAGGAGGAAGCCAGCCAGCCAGGCGACGAGCGAGCGAGCGAGCGGGCAGGCGGGCGACGGCGAGGGCCACCCACCCTGCCCCGGGCGAGGACCAGCCGTGGGCGGAGTCCCCAGTGCCGCATCCCTTCGCTCTGCTTACCGGTTTGCTCTTCCTCAGTGAAGCCCATGATGCTCATCGCTTCCAGGGTCTCCTGGAACATTTCGTCGTCCTGCTGCGAGGGGATGGGCACGTAGCCGTTGGACAGGAAGGTGTAGTTGCTGAAGCCTTCGAGCAGCAGGTCACCTGCGGGAGAGGCGAGTCAGCCCAGGCCGGCCGGCACCGGCCAAACAGAAAACCGCCTGCACAGGGGATGGTCCCACGGGGAGCCCACACGGGCCCACGCCGGCTTGCTCGGCCGGAGACTCAGAGCAGATGCACTCGGACGGGGGGTTCCACTCTTATCGCTACTGGACCCCGTCTTCTCGGCCCGAGGATCGCTGCGTCCCAAAATGGGCCACCTCACGGGAGAGTGCTGCCTCGAGGCCAGGGCGAGCGAGCTGTGGGCATTTCTGGGCCGGGCTCCCCTGGGTTTTTCAGCTGCCATAATGAGGAGCCGTGGGCAGGGAGGGTCAGATCCTGCGCAGGGAATGTGAGAGAGGAGCATCTCTGCACTCAGAACAGCTCCCTCTGGGCCGGCACCCCGCTTCCCACAGCGGCCGGCCAGGGGTCGCCGGAGCCCCCCAGCGGGGCAACCGCCCCACCCTTTCGCTGCCATGCGGAAAGCTGCATCAGGACCAGAGGAAGGGGTGCGAGTTGGCATTAGAATCCCCAATACTTTAAGATATGCCGAACTACCGGCAGGAAGAAGCAGCCCATCGAAAGGACTCCTGACGAAGGCGGAAGGCGGAAGTGCAAATGCGGGGCTGATGCGAAACCGCAGAGAATCAGGAGACCGCGCCAGAAGCCTCTGGAAGGCGGTGCCGCCACCCACAACCTACCCAGATGCCCCCCGAGAAAGGAATGAAGGGTGGCAGCCCCAGACAAGAGCTCTGGCGCACACGCTCCATTCCCAAGACATGTTTGGGTTGAGGGATCCAGGCCGCCCCGGTGACTCAGAGGTCTGATCTCCGGCTTGTTCCAGCAGCCGGGGCTGGTTCACATCCTGCTCCTGGCAGTTTCGCCACCGAGCATCCGCACGCCAGGCCGAGCAACACTCCCCTCGGGAACGGTCTCCCACCGCTGCCCCGCACTGACCCCAGAGGAGCGTGGGGGCCGGCTTCCCCCCGGCCCTCCCCAGCTGCCCAGGCGAGGGGGCAGGGCAGCCCGCCACTCACTCTTCATTTGCTCATTGGCTCCGGCAAGCAGGTAGTAAAATATGTGGAAGGTCCTCTCTTCTCGGGCTTGCCGAATGGCACGGGACTTTTCCAGCAAGTCTGTTGGCATTTGTTAAGCCGCAAGCAAACCGGCACGCAGGTGCGGTCCCCCTCCGTGTCTCTGCTCCCTGCCCTGCGGCCTCTTCCCGGCTTTTAAATGGCTTTAATCCTATATGAATGTTTGTGTCTTTCGCATAGACTCTCACAGTCGGAAGGGGCCTAGCGGGCCCTCCGGTCCAATCCCCAGGACTCGAGTCGCCCATCCAGGTTCGAACCAGGCCTGGCCCTGCTTAGCTTCCAAGACTAGGCAGGATCAGGCACTTCGGGCTATACTGGTTATTGTATGAAGTTGGCGTGCTTGAGCTAACCTAAGTTTGTTTTAAACCATGATCTCTGGTTCATGCAGAACAAGCCAGGATTCTCCGAGAGTGAATCTCGGCACCAGCCAAGTGCACCGTCCAAACACAGAGGCGGCGGCATCTCAGGGTTTGCTCAGGCTTCCTGCTCCCCACGAAGGCAATGCTGAACCAGCTTCCCCGGCTGGGAGACCTGAGGATGCACCAGACTGCAATTCCCACCATCCGCAAACCGCTCGGCGGGGCTAAAACGAACTAGCCGGATGTGTGAGGCAGCCCCGCGTCTGGCTTCCAGCTCGCCCTCACTTTTGGGGGATGGAGACCGTTTCTGAATTCTGCGAGTCCACGTACACTCCCCTGAAATGCCTCCTCGTCTGGCATCTTGCCCCCAATTTCCTCAGCCCTCCTAAACAAGGGAGATGTTCCATCCGCACTGAGCTCATGTCTTGTCTTCTCTCCAGCACGACAGAATTCTTTCTGCTTAAGACTCCGCTCGTTCGCCTTTGCTATTTATGCAGGGGAGGAATTTCTCCGCATGTTTGTTTCTCTGTTTAAACAAAGTGCTTTTGCACAAACACAACCCAAAGAAAGGCAGCAGCTGTTGGCAACCATTCTTGCACGAAGCCCGACTTACTGGAAGCGATTGCGCTGCTTTCCTTGGCCGTGCCCGAGGCACGGAGGGGGCATCCAGCTCACATCCCGCGACACAAGGCAGGATGCCCAGCAGAGACCAGGGCAGCACGGCTGCCCCCCACGGAGCCTAGACCAGCCGCGAGGCACAGAGTGCCCCTGCAGGGGCCAGCTCCCCCCCCCCGGGACCCATGCTGGAGGGCTACTGCTCCCATCCTCCTCAGCCAGCATGGCCATTCGCTAGGGACGATGGGACTGAAGTCCGGGACATCAGCCCCGGACCGCCTCTCCTCGCACCCCCATCGCCGCTGGCCTGTTGCCCCGACGGGCGCCTTCTCAGCGGGGAGCTGTGCCAGCCAGCCAGGCAGATGTTGCTCCCTGGACCTCTCCCACGCGAGGAGGAGAGCACGGGAAGACGGCTGCCCAGTCCCCGGCTCCGCCGCAGGGGACGCGCCCCAGCAAGAGCGTTCGCGTGCATGCGGCGCTGGCAGGCCGGGCCGAGGCCAGGGCTCGCTCGCTTTTCTGCTCTGCCCAGCTCTCCCGAAGCCGGGAACAAACAGGGGCAGCCTGCACCCTGGACAAGCCGGAGGAGGGCCGCCACGCTCCCACGGATCCCCCGCACCCCTTCCTTCCCGTGCCTTCGCTCTCCTCCTTGCGCTCCATCAAATTCTGTCCCACGAGCAGAAAAGGATACAGGTTTCTATGTTCGCTCCGACAATGTAGCCCGTCACGTCAAAGTTGATGCGGATAAATTTACCCTGTCAATAAGGAGAGGAGAAGACCTTGGCGCGGCTTCCAAACATCGCCTGCCTGTCAGGACGCTCTGCGCATCGCCAGGCGCCCCAGTTTTGCAGAAGAGCCAGAGAGGAATTGGCAGGGATCAGCGGGGATTCAAAGTGGGTGCGGCACACGCCGCAATCGACATCTTCCGCTTCCACTGCTTTGCAGCCTCACATTCCCGCCTGCAAAAGCTGGGAAGCCCCTGGCTGCCTTTACGGCAACTTGTAGGCCAAAACTCTGGAGAGCCACAACTCCCATCAGCCCCACGGAGAGGAGCAAATGGCGAGAGGCGATGGGAGCGGCAGGCCAAAACACCAGAAAGACCACACGGTTCCAGCCCCGGCCGGCTACCTCCAAAGAAGGGACCCTCCATGCCTTGTACCCCCCCCCCCCCCCGGTGTCCCTCCTTCCTCCCAGGAGGCCCTGGGACAGGTCGCTCTGGGCTAAGGGCCAGCGTGCCCCCCCACAGCCCCTCCCTCCCCCAGCAAAAATCATCCCAGGTTTCCCCGGAGGAGTCAGAAGGGCTGGCTCTGGCAGGGAACAGGGAAAAATTGTGGCCGCACACATGGAAATCAAATCCTCTTTTTGTTCCCCATCACACATACGCTAAGAATTCGTTAAATAAAATAAGCGCACTCCCAGCGGGGCAGAGTCAGAGGGCTGCACGCCGGTTCGGTTCCGTGAGCCCCGACGACAACCCCGAACATTCCCCGTGCCTCGGACTTGGCAACTTACAAATCGCGAGGAATTATCGTTCTTGACGGTTTTGGCATTCCCGAAAGCTTCGAGGATGGGATTGGCCTGCAGAAGCTGCTTTTCCAGCTCCCCCTAAAATGGATTGAGATGTCGTTATCCTCAGGGAATTGGCGATACAGCGCCACAAAGAGCCGCAGGAGCACGGAGGACCTCATTTCCCCCCACAGAGGCAGCATCTCTGGTTGCAAAGATCCTCCCGTGGCACGGACGGACAGACGGCACTCGCGTGTGCATCTCTTTCCACACGCACGCCAGCCTGGGATACGGAGCAGGATTTGCTGCCTCAGAAAAAACACGGCGCACTCTCCGTGCGTTTTGCCCAGGAAGGAGGAAAATAGCCGCCGTCTCCGTTCTCCACTCGTTCGCCGGCAGGGCAGTTGCGCCCAGCGATTCTCCTTGTCGCACACCTGGAGCAGGAGGGCTGGCGGCCTCGATCCGATCCGATCCGTGGGTGAGAGGAGGACCGTCTCGTCTCCCCTCCTCAGCCAGCGCGCGGCGTGCCCCAAGGAGCCCTCCCGCTCCCTGCCCGGGGCCCGCTGAGCTGAAGCACGTGGCGGCCCGGGGCACGGGCACGGCGCCGGCGCCCGGTGCGCCCTGCATGTAGGACGGCACGAAGCGTCTCCCGCCCCATCGATCCGTCGGGTTAAATGCGGGGCTTCGAGAGGGTGCGCGGGGCGATGCACAATTTTCAAAACGAGGTCACCACGGTGTCCCATGCAGAATCACGCATGCGGTTGCACGCCGAGGAGGAGGAGGAGTGCGCACACGCCGAGGAGGAGGAGGAGTGCACACACTAGCCATGCAGCAGGACGGCGGAGGCGCCCGGGGAGGCGTTCCACCAAGCAGCGGGGCGGCGCTGGGAGCAGGCCCCCCCCGCAGCGGGACCCCCGCCTCGCCCGTGGGGGAGGCCCGGCGCCTGGCTGGGGCGGACTCGTCCGAAGAGCCCGCGTGTGGACGGGCCGTTCCTCGGGGGCACCGGGGGGCCGCAGCGCTGCTCCGCACCCAGCAGGCTGGAGCCAGGCAGAGGGAGCCACACTCGGGGGGCCCGCGGAAATTAACGGGGCTCCACTCGGCCCCTTTCTGCAAGCTGCAACACCCCACCCGCCACGAGGAAATTCGTCTGGCTTGTGGTGCCGCTGGCGGCAGGGAAGGGGGCGGCCCGGGCGTCCTCTGCCGCCTGGGACCCTCTGGGGCTAGGGGCTCGGGGACCTGCTGCGCTCAATGCCAAGGCACCCCTTGGCCGGAGACGAGCCGTCCTCGTTGGAAAAGCCCAGGGAGCGGCGGCGGGGCTGCGCTGCCCCGGCAAGCGCGGGGATTTTCCTGTCGGCCCAGGCACCCCTGGTCTGGCCGGTGGCCGAGAGCGCAGTGAAAGCGGCCGGATGATTTCAGTTCCTCTTTGCAGCGCCTCTCCTTCTTCCGACCAGCGGCTGGGAAGAGGTGAGATGGGGCCCAGGGGCCGGGCCGGGTTCAAAGACCACGGCTGTTCCGAGGACACACGTCGGTCAGCCGCGTGCCCCAGCCTTGCCGTCCCTCTGCTGGCCCCCTCCCCATGCCAGCAGTGCCGGCAAATTCCCTGCGGGTTCCAGGGTCATCCTTTCGGCCTGCTGCCGACCACGCTGGGCCGGTTTGGGGCATGCAGAAGCCTTGCAGCGCAGGCTGGCAAGCAGCAGCGAAACGAGCAAGCAGCGCGGATCATGTCTGTCAAGCACCACACAGTGACCAGCTGGGACCACCACTGTCCTGGAGCAGCCCCTCGAGGCATCGCTCAGCTTGGGGGCTGCTGTCTTGCGAGAAACACGCGCTCAGAGGCTTGTCAGAAAGGAAGACGGTCCAACGGGCGAGCCCCTTGGGGAGAGCGACTCTTTGGGTGACGGCGGCCGCCTCTCGGCAGCAGAAGCAGGCGTCCCGAGCCTACGTGTTCGGGCGCAAGGGCCACTGGAAGCAGAGGATCGCCTGCCCCGCTCCCGGGAAGGTGGGCGCGTGCTCGGGATCGGCGCCGGGAGACCGTGGGTGTGTGCTTCGGTGCGTTGTCACTCCGGGACGTGATTCTGGATTGCGACCCAGGGTCCGCTCGGTGATTCCCTCAGGAGGAGGGGTGCAACTACAGCATGCAAGTCCACACTCTGTGCCTTCGCACACGCACACACACACACACCAAACAGTCCGGATTACTCACGTAAGCAAAAGATGGACCTTGCTGCAGTCAAAGGACACGGCATAAAACAATCATCAGTTTCATCACGTCCCTGCCAGCTATGCTTGCAACCTGCGCCCGAGCATCGAGCATCGAGCTACGGTAACGCAACCGGCCTTCTCGTGGAAAATCAAGCCGGAAGGACCGACCTGAGGGTTTGCGGGGGTGGTCGGAAGCTAAATCAAGGAGGGGCTTGCTGTGGGGAGAAAGGCTGCAGGCCGTGCGGCTTCGCTCCGCTGGGAGGAGGCCGCGCCGCAGGCAAACGTGGGGTGACCTGCTCGGCTGCGGGCGTCTCTGTGCCGGCGGGCGTCTCGCACTGTGCCCCGGCCTGGGCAGCGCCCATCGCTCTCCTCCGCAACCCCACGCCTTTCCCCAGATTTTGCTGCAGAGAGCACCGGAAAGCTGCACTCCGGCCTTTTCATCCAACCTCATCAAGTGGCGCCCGGTTTTGTCGGAGTCGGGCATGGCAACGCCTCGGATTTTCCTGGCTCCCATCGAGGTCAAGGTTCTGCTTTCCAGACCCCAGGAAGGCAGCGAGCCCTGCCCCATGCTGGTGGGGTGTGGCGGCGGAGGGGATGCGGGCAGGGAGGGCTGCCTTCACACGGGGCCTCAGATCCCAGCCCGAGGGTGCAGGTCCCTGCTGGCTGGCCAGAAAGGGCCTCTTCGTCCACTGCTTCTCACTACTCAGTGGGAGGAAGGGGCCAAGGCAAGCTGGCCCCATGGTCCCCCAGGATCCAGTTCTCCCCCAGAGGATCTGCCCCAGCCTTGTCGGGCTCAAAGGAAAGGTGGAGCCCATGACTGTCTTGCAGAGAGATGTGCCGGCGCTCCCCACAGAGAGCCCGGGGGCCGGCGGAGTGCTCCTCCCGCCCCCCGCTCACTTGCACGCAGCAAGAGATGCCAGACAGAGCCCCTTTTCCGTAAACACGGAGCGGAGACCTCGCCGTGTCCTCTCCATCGTGCCTGGCTGCTTGGCAAGACAAGGAGGCAGCCGAGAGCGGGCGGCTTGGCTTTGCAGGCAGGCCGCCCGCTCTGTGCCGGGGCTTCGGCTCAGGGCCATCCTCCCGGCGCTGCCCTAAGAAACATCAAGGCTCCATTACGGTCGGGGGGAAGAGGGGGCGGCAGGCGGGCGGGGGCCACTCACCGTGATGCTGACGTCTTTCTTGCCCTTGTGGGACGAGGCCACGACCGCCAGGTACTGAATGACTTTCTTGGTGTTCTCCGTCTTGCCAGCACCCGACTCCCCGCTAGGGAGAGAAGCGCACAAGAGAGGGAGTCACACCTGCCCCCCGGGTGGCAATACGGACACCCCATGACGCGACCCAACTAAGAGCTGAGCTGCTTTCTGTGCTGCCGAATTGCCAGGAAAGCCACGGCCCAGCCCGGCCCAGCACACCTATTTCCTTGCTCTGGGAAATATGGTTTAGACGAGCGATCCGTGAAGCAGTGAGACACTGTAAAGAGCAGGACATAAAAAAATTAACTATGTAAATACATAAATTTGTTGAGGCGGGGCTGGCCCGGCTCGCAAGTCACGAGGGGCACCCACACCGTCCTCTCAGCACGGGACAGCAACAAAAGCAGAGGAGCAGAGTGAGTCAGAAGGGGCCTCCGGGTCATCTAGTCTGACCCCCAGCTCCAGCTGGCTCCGCTCATGACGTGCCCACCAAAGCAGAGGTGAAGCTGCTGATCTGGGCCAGACGTCCTCGACGCGGGTCTCGCAGAGGCGTCAGACGGCAAATCCCATTCTCCCCCTGGCCAGTACAGGGGGGACCATGAGGATTGCAGCCCGATACCTGTGCAAACCCCCAGGCTGGGGGCACCCGAACTGGGGTGATGACCCCACATTCAGTCAACCCCCCAAGGAACCCCTCAAAGTCCCAGTCCGGGAAGCAACGCCGGGTGGCGCCAGCAACACAGTCATGGAGGAGGAGGAGGAGGAGGAGGAAGGGAAGGAGGGCAAACCCAGGAAAGCTGGGATCAGGGCCGACTCAGGCTCCCCAGGCTTGGAACTCCTCCACCGGCTTCACAGCAGCTCAGCTCCTCTTCCTAATTAGGAGGTGCCTCGTCTCGAAGGCAGAGGAGGAGGAGGCAGCCGAGGCCACGGCGGGCTCGCACTCACTCACTCGGGGTCGGTGCTCAGCCTTAAAAGGCCAGGCGTCATTTCTCTCCAGGAAGTTTCGTTAACGAGGACAGCGGTGGCACCGGAGCCGTGCGAATCGCCATCGCCGTCCAGGGCCTGAGAGAGGCGAGCGAGAACAGGCGAGGAGCCGGCGAGGAGAGAGGGAGGGCGACACGGCCGCTGCGAGGAGGGGAAGGAGAGCTTTCCTCCCAGGACCGGGCCTTTCGAGAGAGCTTCGTGGGGTGCCTTCGCCTTCATCCGGAGCCGGATGGGGCAGCCTTTCCAACGGAAAAGGCTCTCAAACAGGACTCACCTTTATAGAAGAGACACATGCCCAGAGGAGAGACTGGGCGGGCGGGGGGGTGCGGCCCCATTTCCTTCTGCCCCGTCTCAGGGCAGCCCTGCTCCAGGGGGCTCGCTCTGGGCTCTGCGTCCACCTGTTCTGGGGACGCTCTGGGCTGAAGGACAAGCCCAGTCCGGGGCTTTCTTGCACAGCCTGGAGGCCGCAGCCGCCGGCGTTACATGGGGCCCCAGGGCTGAAATATGTCCGGGTTTTATTGATAAAAATTAAGTGTTCTGGGAACGGCTCCAGACTAAACATGCCAGTTCGAAGACATTTGCGTAAAGAGCTTTCACATAAATCTCCTTTGCATCTTTGCATCTGGAAAGGGAAGAGAGCATGCAGCCCCCCCCGCCCGCAAGGCTTTGAGCTTCCCGTTCGTGGGTCAGGCCCCCCCCCCGAGGGCAGCAGCATTCCCTGGGAGACCCTGATGCCCCCCAGGCCTGAGCTGAGGGGCGAGAGCAGCACAGGGCCTGCTCTGGCCCCAGCCCAATTCCGGGCGGCAATCCGGTGGGTCGGAAAGGCCAAAGGCAGGGAATGTGCACGGCCCGGGCATGTCTGCCGCCCCGGAAGAGGCACGGCGGCCAGAGGGAAGAACAGAAGAGGGGCCGCATCTCTTGCAGCCCAGGGGCCAAATGCAATTTTGGAGGCGTTGGGGGGCACGTTTGGGGGGGCAAGCCAAGAGCAAAGGGTCGTGGGCAAAATACTTTCAGAAAGTGTATTTAGGCTTCAAGTTCTTCCTAAGGCGGAAGAGAGAAATTATATCCTTTTTGGGTGGAGGAAAACACACTCAAAAGCCAGGACTCCGGGGGCATGGGAAGGGGGCAGGGCTGCCTGGCTGCCCCCCGAGGGCCGCACGGGTGGGCACGGCCGGCGAGCTCGTGTTCAGCCCCCCCGAGTGAAGCAGCCCCCCGTGCTTCGCGGAAAGGGCATGGCAGGGGAAGCTGCCCCTCTTCCCGAGGCAGGTCCTGCTCTGGACGCCCTTCCCGTCCGGAAGCGCCCCGGGAGTGGAGACGCAGGGAGGAAGCACGGGGCCAGGGTGGGCCCTTCACTCGGAAGCGGGCGCCTCCGGCTCTGCCACCCACACAGGATGCGAGCCCTTCCGGCTGGACAAGCAGGCGGCTGGCTGCCTCTGCAGCTCGCAGGCCTCAGGAACGCCCCCACGATGAAGAAGAGGCTTGGCCGGCCACGGGAGGGACGGAGATCCCCCTCGCCCCAGCACCAGTCCAGACGTCTCCTGCCTCCTGGATGAAGCACCAGAAATGCACATGGCCCCTCGGGGAGGGGAGGGGAGGGGAGGGCAACCACCTCCGGCCTGACCCGGCACAAGGGTTAGTTTGCATCGCAGAAAGGTGCTTCGTGCGGGTCTTGCAGCGATGCTTCAGCTGTGGGGGGTCGGGGGGAGGCCGGCCCATCTCTCTGTCTGTCTGTCTGTCTGTCTGTCTCTTTCCTCCTTTGAGAGACGTCCTTTCCAGAGGACCCCTCAGCCCCCCGTCCAAACCTGCAGGCTAAGACATGATCTCGGAATGATCAACTGGAGACAGGCAATCCTTCTACAGAGCCTGAGAGATGGGAACGGTGGCCAAGTGGCCTACTTTGCAGGGGACAGTCCTTCACTCGAGAAGAGCCCTACAGCGGGAGGGCAGGAGTGGGGATGCTGTCAGCTGGGGATGATGGGTGTTGTGCTCCAACGCATCTGAGGGCACAAAGCCGGGGAGGATGGGGGAAGCGCAGAGTGGCAAGAGGCGCATTTCGGCCGTGAAGCGTCACCGTGGGGAGGGGGCCTTCCGCAAGCTAAGGGTGGGCCAAGAGAGGGGGGCGCCGGGGAGGGCGGTCCGTGGGCAGGACTTACGTGCAGAGAATGGACTGGTCCTCTCGATCTGTGGAGAAACCAAAGAGAGGCCGTCAAAGAGGTGCTCACCACGGAGGCTTCTTCGGGCTCAGCACAGGCAGCCACGCTGCCTCCCAGGCAGGCAGGCAGGCAGGCAGGCAGGCAGGGGGGCCGGGCGCGGGTCCCGCTCGCCTGCGGTGGCTCGCTGCCCAGGGGCTGGGAAGAGCCCCCGGGCTGCTACCCGGTCCCCTGATCGGAGGGTGGCCGGCCTGGGACCCGGGGCGTCTGCAGGCCAAGCAAGGCGCCTCCCCGCTTGATTCGCCTTCTCACATTTCAGAGCTCAGCCACAAACTTCCTCAGCTTCATCCGCAAGGACAGATGTGGACCAAGAGACAAGAGGCCCCAACCATCCGCCTCTGCACCAGAGCCAGAGGGCAACCCGAGCGGATGGATCCCGGGGCCTCGCTTGCCAGTGGCCCTGGAGGCCATCGCGCCGGCGGAGGAAGAGGTCAAGGGGCTTTTCCCGAAGCAAAGCAAACGCCGGTGAAAGCCCCGCTCGGCTCTTCCTCCGCCTCAGATCAAAGCTGCGCTCACTCCTTTTAATCTAGCAATTCACACCAGCTGACAGCTTTAATTGGGGGCACTTAATGGAGAAGCTGAATCACACTAACGGCCAACATTGAAAACAAGAAGGGCCTGGGAAAGCCGGTCACGTGCCGAGCATTCCAGCGCAGGCCTAGCCCTCCTCCCTGGCCGTGTTGCCAGGCGCATCAGGGGCTAGGGCGACTGACTCTCACTCTGCAGGCAGACCTACATTTCC
Organism: Varanus komodoensis; assembly: GCF_004798865.1. NCBI lineage: Eukaryota > Metazoa > Chordata > Lepidosauria > Squamata > Varanidae > Varanus > Varanus komodoensis. Next base: position 713,694 of record NW_025335684.1, on the reverse strand, counting down.
ACGTACGTTCTGATGAGCTGCTGTGCCCGTCCGCCTTCTTTTTCTGGGATGCGCTTCCTGCGTTTTGGCATCTCTGGGCCACTGCTGGGACCGAGCGGGGTTTGCTTCCGCCACCTGCATCAGGTGCTGCTGTCTATGGAGTCGCGGCACGGACCCCGGTGGATGCGAGCCCCGGGCACAGCACCCTCTCAAAGGTGGGACGAGTGAGGAGGGCAGGGGGCCTGGCCAGCCCCCCGGAAGGCGTTCAGCCTCGGACAGTGGGTCTAGGAGAGAGCCAGGATCCCGGCCCCGCGGACGCCAATTCCAGCAATCTGACGAAGCAGCCCTCAAATCAGCAAGGCTTCTCTGTTGCGAGGAACCCGACGGCGAAAGTGAACGGCTGCACCCTTCAAAGCCACACATGGGAAGCAACTGTGTATGTACGTGCCGTCTAGGCAACTTGTCGTCTTTCCTGCAGTGATGCTGAGGCAGTTTGCACGGCCTCCCTCCGCTCCATTTCTCCTCACAACAACCCTGCGAGGTGGCAAGGCTGAGAGCCAGGCGCTGGCCAAAAGCGACCCCGGCTGCAACGAGGCCGCATGGGGGGCGAGGACGGCTCTCCCGAGACCCAGTGCAACACTCCCCCCGCCACCAACTGTTAACAGCCCTACGTGGCTTCGAAGACTAACTAGGACGCTCTTGCTGTGAGTTTCCTTGCAAGAAAAGCCGCCGGCTGCTTCACGGTGCCCAGAGCGAGATGCATGGCCTCTCCGACTCAGGGAAAGCCATAGAAATGCACAGAGCCCTTGCGCAATCGAGCCCAAAGTCCATCAAACTGGGATTGCGAGTCTGGTGACCAGACAGAATCAGCTGGGAAGCTCGCGCGGTTGCAGACATGCCGCGCATCCTGGGTGCCCATTCAGGCATTCCACCCAGCAGCCACCTTCACCGGGACGCACGGGGAATTGGCCCAGCTCGACCCTCCCCGCTCCCTCAGTGAACACGGCCCTCCCATCCTCCGGGCCCCTGGCGCCCTTCCAAGAAAGCGCGAGCGCCTCCTTGGCACCGGCCCGGCCCCCGCCTGCGGCCCCGCGGCCCCCCCAGAGGAGCCGCTCTGCTCTGCTCCGCTCCGCTTCACGCAGCCCTGGTTCGCCAGCACGGCGCATCCTGGTGCTGGCAGCGTTACCTTAAAAGGAGAAAGCCCTCGGAAGACACAGCAGGGCATCGCCGGTGCGCGTCTCCTCCAGACTAAGCCCCCCCGGCTGGGCTCCCCCAAAGGGCTCCCGTGCTGCCAGTGCGCTCCGTGGGGGAGCCGGGCGGCAGGAGGGGGCGCCTTGCAGGTCCCAGCCCTAACCCTGGAGCAGCGCTCTTCCAGAATGAAATGAGGGCGCGGGCCTCCCTCGGCCTCCCGGGGGAAACCGCTTCAGCTTCCCCGAAAAGGAAGGCGAAGGGGGGAGGTCTCCGAGCGCAGCAAAGAGACCCGTGCGAGACCTCAGGCAGGAAGCGGCAGTGCTCCTTCGGGGGCACGGGGGCTGCTGTGCGTGCAAACTTGCGCCCACACAAACAGCCCCTGCCGGTCACAGGAATGCCTTCTGCAGCCCGCCCGGGGAGCTCACGGCGGCCGTGTGCACAGAGGGATCCCGGCCGCCTTTCCCTTGACCCGTGTTCTTCCCCGGCTCCAGTATTTGCACATTTGCCTTGTTTATTCGGGTGGTTAACCTGCAGCGAGGGGAGCCAGCCCAGGTGTGAGGGCACACGGGGGCCTTCTTGCCTGTGGCACCCACGGGAGCCACTTTCCTGACACCACAGGAAGGGTGTGGGCAGCCTGGGCCCGCATCCCACTGCAGCCCTGCTGACGGGGCACATGGACCAGCAGTCCGACATTCTGATGCCCACCAAGACACGTCTGTTTGCCGTAGCGGCAACACCAAGTGCTTCAGAGACCACCTCGTGCTGAACCTCTGCCTAAAGCCCCTTTGGGCGGCGGGCACAGCATTTCCCGCACTCAGAAGGGGGAAGATGCCTCACAAAGGTGGGAAGTCACCCAGGGAAGGGGGGGCACAGGAGCCCAGAGTGGCCGGACTTCCCAGTAAGGTCCACCTGGCAGCAACGCAGGACTCCTTCTGGCGCCCACTCAAGCCCTTTTCCCTCCCCGGTCGTGCTCATTGTCGAATGGATGGCTTGATTTCTTACTGTTTTCAATTCAGGTCATGACTGAGCGGTTGAAGTGGGCCAGCGTTCTGTGTCCCATATTATTATTTCATCTCCCTTGTTCATTCTGGTTATTATCTTTGAAATTGTTATGATTACAGGGGGTGTTATTGCTATTACTGTGCTTTATGCTATAAACTGTTCTGAGAGCATTTGCTCGAGAACGGTCTAAAAAACTTTAAATAACTGAGAAAATAGTTCTGAATAAAGCACCACTATAAATAGGAACGGAAGAGGCTGCCCTATGCTACTCTTCCTCTTGGCTCGTGACGGGCAATAGAAGCCCCGGCATCCTCAAGATGCTTTGGACTACAGTTCCCATGAGCCCTCCTTGGCTGTGCTGGCTACGGCTGATGGGACCTGTAGGCCAAACCATCTGGAAGGCCACAAGGGGCCCATGGCTGACCAACACATCGCAGTGGCTCTCCAGGGCCCAGGCAGGCGTTCTTCCAGCCCCGCCAGGAGACGCGGCCGGGGACTGACCCCCTGGCCTCCTGCAGGCAGAGCGGGGGCGCTTCCCACCCACGGCCCACCGGCCACCTGCGGCCCCTTCAGCTGGAGATGCCCGGCCCCCTGCGCTGCCCCGGAGCGCCGCCACTCTCCGCTTCCTGGCCGTGGGCACGGCCCTTCAGGCAGCCCACGGCGCCCGGCCTTACCTTGCAGCATGCTCCTGTACGCCGTGTCCGCGATGGCGTAGATGTGCGGCGGCATCTCGTGGCGTTTCTTGCCTTTGTACATGTCGATGATTTTCTCCGAGTAGATGGGCAGTTGCTTGTAAGGGTTGACAACCACGCAAAAGAGACCTGAGTAGGTCTGTAAGGAAAACCCAAGAATATGGCGTGTTACACAGCAGATTCCTGAAAAGCAAGGCCTTCGCTGGCTTCACCTGGCACATAATGCCAACCGTGGCTTGTTGCCGTGCCCAGGGGTTGCTGGCTGATGATCAAATAAGCCGTGGTTTGTTGGTTGGCTGGCTGGTTGGTTTGTTGAATCCCTGGATTGACTATTTCCTTCCCCCTTCACCTGGACCTTCCCTGTGTCCCTACGGATCCTGGGCTTCTGCGGCAGGTGGAGGGGGAGGCTGCTGTTCTTGCACATCTTCTCCTTAGCTTGGAGAAACAACCTGTGAACAACCCATGAACACCCCACAGGTCTAGGTTCGCATCTAAAACTCAGCTGTGGTTCAGACAACCCAGAATTCACAACCACACAACAAACCATAAGTTCTGTTTCTGCACCGTTGTGGTTAACCAACCCTGGTTTGCTAGCATGGCTGGGTCCACACAGAACAATGCTAAAGGTCTTGGCTTGCGTAAACCACGGTTAGGGTTCTGTGTGAACTTGTGTATTCCTCTCCTCCTGAGCCTGCAGCTCCGTGAAGAATGAAAAGCAACAAATATCTCGACACTGAAACTTCGGGGTGGCTGAACAGGGCAGTGGCGGACGTGTCCAGGGCTATACGCAGGCCATGACTGGGCTACGCGATTCACAGGGAGAGCCCATGTGAAGTAACCGTTAGGAAGGGGGGGACGCGACTCCAGAGCCCACTCGGCCCTGAAACGCACTGGGAGGCTTTGGGCCGGACACAGACCCGCCGCCCAACCGTCCCCACGAGGCTGCTGTCACAGGGGTTGAGCGGGAGGGCCTCCAAAGCCACGCCGGGTGCTTGCAAGAGGAAGAAAAGGAGAGGAAGAAAGGAATGTGGTAGCAAGAGTGATAATGGCGATGATGCACCCAGCCCAGAAGCAACTCCTTTACACGGAAGAAAATAAGAGGAGCGGCACCAGGCGAGAACAAAAGGTCCCCCGTTCCAGAGAAGGAGAGCCAGCAGCCCCCCGGAGGGGGAGGCCTGGCTGGGACCTCAGCCGTGTGTCCTCGGAGCACAGCAGCCTGCAGAGCCCACGCTTCCTGCTCCTCCTCACTTCTCCCGGCGCCTCGAGAGCTCTGTGCCAGGAACACGGGCTCAGATCCCCGCTGGGGGTGTTCGGCAGACCCGCCATTCCCGGGCTTCCCCCTCGGTTTGCTAATCTTTGATTAAAGCTCCCAAGTATGTGCTTGCACAAACGCATCTCAGCTGACCTTTCAAATCAGCCTCGTCCTCGAGCGCAGATCTGAAGGCCCCGGCTTGCCTTTCCTGACCATATTAGGAGCCAGCCCAAAGTTTTCACACAAACGAAACACTTTATAAGGCATTAAGCGAAGGCAGAAATATCCGCTGGCAGCACCATGGCCCAGGACGGCCCGGCCGCGATGCCCTGCGCTCACTGCAGGCCTGCAGCCCTCCTTTCCAGGCCTCCTGCATTGGCCCAGGGGCGCTGGGAGAGCCCCCCCCCCCCGCCCCGTCGCCAGCCGCCTCTCCGGGACCCAGGGGCCTGAGCGCAGAGGCGAGCGCAGGAGCGACCCAGCCTGGACGGGACCGAGAGCAGCAGCAGCCCTGCCCTGCGGATGCCCCAAGGCACCTTCCGGGCAGCAGTGAGCCCGAGACCCCGGGCCGAGCCCAGCTCCGGTCCCGTGCACACGCAGCGCCAAAGCAGGAGACCGGGCCGCTGCGAGGGGAGGGCACCGTGCTGTCGATGCTCCGGCAGGGGCAGGTGGACAGGGCAGGAGAAACACGTCTCCGCATTCAGGTGAGGACGCCGTTCCCACCTGGGTCAGAGGCCACGACCTTTCCAAGGCACAAGCAAGCCCCCTCCCCGCTTTGCCGATTTTCTGCAACAGGCCGGGCTGGGGCAGACGGACCAGCACAGTGAAATGAGCAGCTGCATCGCTTTCCAGCAGGAAAACCCAGAGCAGGGCCCTGAGCGCACACAAGAAACGCACCGAGACGTGAGAGCAGGAAAGCCGGACAAAGAAGCTGCCAGCTGCATATCCGTGGCGCCCAGCCACGTTTGCCACAGGGTAAAAAGACTCCTGTGGCATGCTAAAGATTGCAGGATTTATCACCCTTTAAACTTGCATAGGTTTTTCTGACCTCCAGATCTCCATTTTTGCTTTAGCACGTGCTTGCCCATCGAAGGGGGCCTCACGCACGCAGGGAACCCGTCTCTGAGCCCCAAGGGCTCCCCACTGCACTCGGCAAGCGATCCCACGCAAAAGGGGGATTCCGGGCGAGCGGCTGGAAGGCAGCTTCAGGGGAGGGCACCGGGGCACAGGAGGTATCTGGGGGCCCTCCCCTCCCCTCCCCGTGGCAGTACAGACGGAGAGGGAGCCGCTCAAGGCTCCCCTGACTTAACTGCATCATGGGCTGCCGCAGCCCTTGTGCAGCCCTCCGGCCTGCCCCACGGAAGTGACGTGCACTCCAGCGGGCACCGAAGGGCTGCAACCTCCATCCCCGGCACACGGTCCCCACCCCAAGCATCTGTCCAGGGCACACAGATGCGCCACGTTCAAAAGGCCGTGTGGAAAAGGGACGCTGCCCATGCCGGAGATGCAGCACGGCCCTGGGCATCTTTCCACTGGAGGCAGAAAAGCGTGTGGTGCCACACGCCTCCCTCCCCAGGGAAAACACAACAGAGACAAAAGGAAGCGTCAACCCTTCCCCGAGGCCCTGAATCAGGTGTCTGGCCCGGCTGGGCGGGAGAGAGGACGGCAGCACACCCTTCCCACGTCCCGCGGGACGTACATTCGCCTGCCAAGTGATTTGCAATCAGGGCAGGACCGTGTCACGTTGGAGAATGGGTGGACCAGGTGCCGGCACCGCCAGCCCCTCTGGATGGGGGCACCCAGGTGGACAGCTCCCCCCACCCCGAGGGAAGAGGGGATCCAGCTGGGGACTTACGTAGATGAGGCCTGAGTAGTACCGCTCCCTCAGGTTGTGCAGGACAGACGCTTCGTTGAGGCAGGTCAGCTCAGCCATGTCCTCCACCTTGGAGAACTTGGGGGGGTTCATCTTCTGGATGTCGTCCTTGCTGAAGGTCGCCTTCTTCCCGTTCTCGGCCAGCTCCACCAGCACCTCCTCCCCCTTCTCCTCCTTGACGCTCGCTGCCTCGAAGCCATGCTTCTCCGACGGGACCCAGACCAGCTTCTTGGCCGACCAGTCGGCCTGGGCCACGGTGAGGTTGATGAGGTTCTTGTCCACGAAAAGGAACTTCTCGTCTTCACTGAGCTGGCTTTTCTGTGCCATCTTGGCTCAACGGGCACCTGGGCCGGGAGGAAGAATTGCGGGAAAGAGCTCTTCAGAAAGCAAGTGAGGCCCTTCCGCCAGCGGGACCCTCCCCAACCTGTGACCCCCCTCTCCGATGCGTTCGACCACATCTCCCAGCAGCCCCAGCCACTGTGGCCCATCTTGTGGCTTGTTGGGATCTGACGTGCGTGGAGCATCTGGAAGGCCCTCCCCAGGGAGGTCATGCCCAGAGGCCACGGGGCGGGGGGGAGAGGTGCGCCCTGACGGAGCACCTGCTCAGCGCCCTGCAGGGACACGGTGTGCCCGTTCTCCCCTGGGTTACTCTTCGGTGGAGGGCCTGCCCACACAGCTGGGGGCCCAAGGCTAGGGAGGGTCCCTCCCGCGAGGCCCCGGAGCCTGGGGAGCTTCACTCCGGCTCCCAGCCATCCCCCCTGCCGCCGGTCCCCAGAGGCCGGGGAAGGCCGTCCGGCCCTACTGGCCCCGAGCAGCAGAGCGCTCAGGAGCCGCTTCCCCATGTGCTGGGCGCTCGCGCCATTCCACCGGGATCTCTCCGACTTTAACGCCGTCCATTTTACTTAGCCGTTTCCCCCTCCTCCTAATTCACGTTTCTTCGCTGCAGGACAGAAATACCGCAGAATAGACATAAGCACCTCCATCACGAAGACGGACCGCCGAGGCCAGAGGGCCGCTTGGCCGCCGCCACGCACTCCTGGGGTGCGAAATCTGAACCCAGCCTGGCCCCCCCACCCTCACCCTAACACCAGCTCAAGATGGCGGCACGCTCTTTCCACACAAGCAAAATATGGGGCAAATATGGGGCAAAAAAAGCCAGTGCTTTTTTTGTCACAGAACGCACCGGAACGGAGTTCTGGCACCTTTTTTCGACAGATTTTCCAAGTTTTAAAAGTAACTTTTGAAAATGTGATGTTTGGCCCGCGTGGATTTGAATCGCCCTGTCGAGCGTGGCAGGTCGGCGGCAAAATCATTAAAACGGGGCATGCGGGCGGCTTGTGCGTTGAGTCCGATGCGTGCGTGCTTCGTCCACGCTGGTTGTGATGGGTCGTGTGGTTGCGCGCTGAGTGCTTGCTGCGGCGGCGACTGTTATGCTTTGCTACGCAACTGACGTGTGTGGGTGTGTGTACAGTGATTGACTACATGCGAAAGGTAAATGATTTCATGAGTTCCAGCACCTTTTTTCTTAGAAAAAAACACTGGGAACAGCTCTCGGCTCCCCTCAGAAATGGGCTCTACTGACTGCACTTGGCATCCCCGCTCGCCTTGACTGAATGTCTGGATCCGCAGGCGCCCGCAGCTCGTCCCCGTTCACCTGACCTCCCCCAGGCCTGCGAAGCCGAGCCAAGAGCCAAGCACCCGGCCAGTGAGGAGTCGCTGCCGTTTGCGGAGCTCCCGGGACGCCTGGTTCGGTTTGCACAGAGCCACGTAGGCTACCATATATGGCCATGTTTTCCTCATTACTTGACGATCCGGCCAAAAAAGAAACAGCAAGGCTAATGATAACAAGCGCAAAACAAATACCTTTTAGGGAGTAACAAACCCTCGCAAAGGCAACCATCGCAGGACATAGAGTGTTCATGTGCAGGCTGCCGTGGGGACAGCAAAGCAAGCTGGTGCTTCTAATTAGACGAGAGCATTTCGGAGGCCCTTGCTTAGCAGCCTGCGCCGAGAAACAGGGCGAGCTTCTGGAGAGGCGCGCCTGAGAGAAAGGCCTGCCAAATGGTTGTTTTTAAATTGGGTGCACGGAAAGCAATACCCAGCGGAGGCATCAGCCTGGAGGCCTTGCACAATCCAAGCCCTTCTAAAGGCAGTGCTGCCCTCGGGGGGACGTCGTCTTTGTGCCACCCTGAGCAAAGACAATCATGGGGAAAGGCAGGCGACGTCTTTCAGTGCTGCTTCAGACATCCTATTTCCAGGGAGCTGTCTAAGACGGCCTTCGCCAGCCCCGTGCCCTCCGGATGGACTGCAATGCCCCGTATTCTGCAGCTTATCATGGGGCATGTAGTCCAACATCTCTCGGGACAACCGGTTGGGGAGGGTGGACCTAAAATGTGAGGCATGGGGGGGGGGCAGCAAATGCACGTGGGGCACAGGGGTTCCCGTGGCAAAGGAAAGCGGCTCCATGGCATTTTCGGAGCCACTGCAAGCACAGAGCGGGGCAGCCCTTGCTCCTGGGACAACAGCCAGCCGTGCAAGCTCCGTGCACGGAGGTCCCGGAGATGGTGCTTGCTTTACTGCCATCTACCGGCTTCTTCTGCTCTCCGCAACCCCTGCTGTCGCTCGCCCTCCTCGAGAAAAACGAAAACCAGCAGCCGAAGATTCCCGGACGATGGCCCAGGGCACTCTCGCCGCAGCCCCTTCCGCTCAGCCCTGACCTCTGGCTGGGGTGTTTGGCTTTATTCTGCTTGTTATTGTTAGCCATCCTGAGGCGCTGCTAGTGGCAGACAGGGTAGAAAAGCTTTTAATCAATAATCAATAAACAGAGTTCTTCTGTCGCAGAGATTCTGTGGGCTACCGTGAGACAACAGGGAGCAGAGAGAGAACGCTAGTCAGCAGCAGTCCTATGTCCACCATGACCCCACATCCATTAAGCAAACACCGGAAGTCAGGAGTCGAGCTTGGGTAACAAAAATTAGTCATTGGCGAGCCATCTGCTCCCACCAGAAGAACGCAAGAAAACTTGCAAGATGGGGCATACACAGCCGCGAAAACGCCTCTCGCGCGCTCTTGTGGCACATGCATTCGTTTTTAAAGGACCGGACAGAAAAGCTGCATCTTGGCACTTCTTTCAACATGCACAGCTAACTGCAAAGGGGGCGCATTCTCAGCCTGTTCCCACCTAGGTCACACACACCTGGCACACCTGGCCTCGGTCCCTGCGTGGGCAGGGGGCCTCATGCCCTCCTGGGCCACAAGTCTACTTCCCCTGTTCATGCAACCTGGCTTTTTCAGCTGCCGGTGCACATGCTGCAGCACGGAAATTCGGCTCCCCACGGAACGGAACGCTCCAAGCCAGGCGGGATGGGGATCGGCCTGTGCCGCCGCCTCAAGGGGAAATGTCTGCCTAATTGCTTTTTCAAAGCGCAGCAATTAATTTAGACCGGCGGAGAGTGGCTCTTAAGTCCCAGCCGTGCGGCTTAGCAGATGAATCCCTTCACTGTCGGTACTTACAGAGGTCCGAGTGAGAAGCAGGAAATGGGTCGGAGAGTCCGAAGCCGGTTCTGCTGGCAATGGGGGCAGACCGAGTCTGATCCGCCCGGGCGGCCTCCCTATATAGAGGTGAGCAGGCTGCGTGGGGAGGGGCCCGAGGGACCACCCCCTTCTGGGGGCTAGAAAAGACAGACACGGGAGAGGAAGACTTCCCATTTATTTGAGGGTGTGGATTAACACCCTCTCCACAAGCGGGCGAAAGGGCATCCCCCCGCAGCCCCCTTGATTTATGCCACCGCTTTATGGGATGGCTCAGCTGCTACCAGCCTCCCTTTTCTCCCAACCCCCTGCTCTCTTTTTGAGTGCTCGTTTCCCAGAAATGGTTTTTTTCTGGTCAAAAGCAGCAATACAGCCCCTCTTAACCCCTTCCGGCTTTCTCATGCATCTCGGACGCCAGCAAAGCAGTGGGACGAGCCAGTGAGAGGAGACGGGCGAGAGCGGAGCTTCCCCACCCGACTTCTCCCTAGCAATAAAAGCGGGCTTATCTCGCCGCAGCCTTTTGATGTGGGATTCGGAACGCAAGATTAAATACGTTATGTTCCACTGGAAGGGCCCATTCCGTGGAGGAGCGAGCGGATGAGTCGGTGGGAGAGGCAGGCAGCTATTCCCAAGCCAAGGCCTGGAAGGAGAGACCCCGGAGCATCCCCGTGTGTTTACATAACATTTGGAAACCCTGGCCCCTCTGAGCCCGGCTCGTCCCCGGGGAGCAAAGGGGTCACTTTTTCCCAGCTCTTGCCCTGAGCAGCTTTGCAGAAGTGGCTGCCACTGCAGTCCCGGCTCCTGAGAAAGTCCTGCAAATAATTTATATATATAAATACCTCCCTCTGTCCTTAAATGGGAAAGGAGAGCTGTTAAAGGGCTTGTGGCACTGGAGGGGGGGGCATGGGAGGGCGGACCGGGCCCTGCCGACACCGAGGAAGACGAGGAGGCAGCAGCGCTGGCAAGCCAAAGGCGAGGTGCCTGCAGCCAGCTGGGGGGTCTGCTCCTCATCAAGTTCCCTAAAACTTCCCCACCCACCGCCCGCCGGCCCCCCCCCGCATCCCACCATCCAGGCGCTCAGCGCATCTCCTTTGCCGCAGCCCGCACTCCTCAGACATCCCAAAAAGGGAACACCAGGATGCTCCAGGAATTCCCATCGACATACCGGACGCAAACACCCCTGTGCCACACACCTCCCCGTCCCAAAGCGCAGCGGCCTAAATATGGAGCCCGTGTCAGAGCGGAGACGAGACGAGACGAGCGACTGGCACACCGGCCTCAGGAGGCAGAGCAGGGCGGAGATGGCTCCCCCGCCCCCGCTTGAGTGCCCCCGGGGCAGAGGTGGCCGTTCCCTCCTGCGTGCCCCCGTCAGCGGGAGCCGCTCTCCGGTGTGGCGGCACGTTCCGAAGGGCAGGCGAGTCCCCCACCCGAGGCGAGGCCGCGGGCCGCTCTGCACAAGCCAGCTGCAGCCGCTCGGCGTGGCCACCAGGAGCCGGGCTCTCGCCTGCCCCGTGGGTCAGGAGAAAGGCCGGCCCGGCCCGGCCCGTGGAAGCGGTGTCTCCGCAGAGGTGCCGTGGGGCCCCGCCATCTCCTCTTGCCTGCACCCGCCCTTTCTTCGGCCGCATCACCCATGCGCCACTGCAAACAGGGTCTCCGCACCGACAAAGAGCCCTGTTGGAGCAGCAGAGGGCGGGCGGGCGGGCGGGCAGGACACCCTCCCACGCAGACCTCCCCGCAGTCACCAGCCCACTCAGCGGGGCTTCAGCAAGCCCCCTGACCTCTCCGCCTCGGTTTTCCCACCTGCATTATGGAAACAATGGTGCTGCCCTGCCTCAGGGGGCCGTTGGAAGGACTGCTGCGGCGGCAGCGCATGCCGGTATTAATGGCAGCAGTTCAGCAGCTAGTGCCGAGGCGGAAAGTTGACCGCCTCCAGGCAGCTGCAACTCCCACACTGGTGAGAGGGGTCCCGGAAGAGCCAGGCGGGCCGGTGGGGTCCAGGGCTTGAGACTCGAGGTGGAACACGGGCGCACGGCGAAGGAGGGGGAGGCCTGCTCCCCCACAAGAGGCTGCCAGTCAGTGCTAACCAGGGTGCCCTGCAAGTCCAGTCCAAGCTGCACAGGGTGAGGTGTGAGAGAAATGTCTGCCTGGGACCCCCCACCCCCTTCAGCAGGAGCAGGCATGAGCCAGAGGCGTGACCGCTGGACCTGGGAGATGTGGGTTCGAGGCCCCGGCCGGCCATGGAGCTCCCTGGGTGACTGGGCCACCCATTCTCAGCCTCACCTACCTAGCAGGGCTGTTGTTAAGATAAAATGGAGCTTTGTAAGCTGACTTGGGCTTTTCACAACAGGAAAAAGGTGGGAGATAAATCGAGATAGAGACCAGGCGGGCCTGTCATCGACCGGCTTAGTCCATATTCACGCAACTGCTTCATGTTGCACAGAAGCCAGAGCAGCAAAGACAAGGGAGCGACTCCCCCAACTTCCCCCCTGCCCCAGGTGCTGTCAGGCTGCGATGCCCGTCACCCTCAGCCCTCTGTGATGTGCTAGGAAGGGTCGCTCAGCATCACTGGGGCTCCAAGGCCGAAGCAGAAGGACCCCTTGCTGCCACCCGTTCCTTGAGGGAGGCTATGAAGACCCGAAGGGGGAGAAGAAACTAACATCCTAAAATAAGCACGGACGATCACGCCACGGTGTTCCCTGAAGCGGCCGCAGAAATGCCCACACCTTTCGATAGCAGCGACTTAAAAAGGAGTGGAAATTCTTTCTCTGGCCTTCGGTTCACATATGTTGGGAGGGCTGCTGGAGGACGAGTGAGCTTCCCAGCGCGGATGATTTATAGGGCGATACAGAAGCGAGCTGGAAAGTCTTTGCACGATTAATGCCAGGCATGGCATGCGGCCATCTTTTTTCGCTCCTCAAGCTGCGTCTGAACCGCTCGATGTCCTTGGATCCCCAAGTTGCTCAAAGAAGCACAAGCAACACCCGCCGAGCAGAGCAGAACACAACACGGAAACAATCTGGAACAGAATAAAACAACAAATACCTTTAAAGCATTAGAACAAAAGCAGTAAAGCGAAGCAGAGCCCCAGTCGAGCATAAATCAGAGACAGCTTCAGCAGACAGACACATTTCCAGGAGACGTGTGGATCGCTTGAGCCGCATGCCAGGAATATTCCAGAGGGAGAAAGCCACCTGCAGGAAAACCAGGAGGCGGGTTAGCACCTGACCACATGCTGCTGCTTTTGGAACCCCCTGCAAGGGGTCAATTCGGGGTGCCCAGGGGAGCGGGTGAGGCAGCTGGAGCCCTCCTGCGGCCGGTCGGTGGCTGGATGGGAACCTCCCGCTAGCCCCATACAGTCCGAATGCGAGCAAGAGAGGAGTTTAGCGCACTAAAATAAAACCAAGCCACAAGCCAGAAACGGTCCGGGCTCACATACCTGCGCGCGAACCGAACTGCTGCCGCTGAGCTCACCAGGCCTGGAATCGCTTCGGCTGGTGCGCTTGGGGAGTGTGAGAGCTGCGCCACGGTGGCAGTGAGCGATCGGCGGAGTAGCGACCGCCAAGGCCAAGCGATTCCGCCCTCTGCGTGACGCCAGCCGGGAGAGAAGAGCAGGACGTCCTGTTCACGGCTCAGCCTTGGCTTGCCGAGGGTCTGAAAACGAAGTTTCAGACGTGGGACTAGGAAGGCAAGATGCCTGCTCACGCTGTGCCACCCCCTCCATTCACCCTGCCTGGTACCAGTGACTAAGTTGGCACGAAGCTTTCCAGGACTTCAGGCTGGAGTTCTTCTGGGCCTACCTGGAGACGCTTGGCAGTTACAGCCCTTTATGTTGAGCGTCGGACAGGTCCCCCCACGCCCAGGTAGAACCCCGGGAATGTGCAGAGCACCCTGCCCCCCCCCACCTCGGCCACACAATCAGCGCCCCCAGATCTGACATTGTGCAGGGCACAATGGTGGAACGGGCACCCCAGCAAGGTTCACCCTCGGAACTCATGTTTAATCGTGCAGAGTATCTTCTTTGGAATTAGTCCCTGGACGATCCTTCCCGAGGAGAGCGCACCACACGCCCTGCCATCCCGAGAGCAGCACTGAGCAGCGCACTGGGCTGAGCGCCAGCCTGGCCCGGCTGCCCAAACCCCACCTTGCCAAGGAGCCAGGCGGGCCTCCACAGGAAGCATCCCCTGCCCAGGGCCTTGGCACAGATCTTTAAAAATGTCAGGTGCTGCCATGGTGGCTTCTTGTACTTGTGCGAGATTGAAGCACTGACCACCAGGTAAGATGGTTGAAAAGTGAGCAATTGCTACATGCTGGAATGAAAACTTCCTACGTAACATGTATAGTTCCCCACGAGTCAAATGAAATGATACTCCTGGGTTCATTTCGGGAGGGATTGTGTGATGTCAAAAAAGGGAAGAGGTACAGCAGTGCTGGGACATGGAAGGATCACACCCTTCCAAGGCAGGTTCAGTTGCTCTTGGTCTATTCCCTGGTGCAAGGGGCTCCCCTGACCTCACGCCGTTGGCTTCCTTCCAAGACGCACCAAAGACATTCTGCAAGCGGTCAGGATGTTCAGGAGCATCCACAACACTGCAGTGGCGGCTGATGGGAGTCACAGGCCGAAACCTCCAAGGGCCACAGACAGCACTGTCTTGGCAACGTGCCCGTCGGCTAGCCCAACAGTGACATAATGTACTTTAGCCATGGCTTCACACAGTCCCGTGTTCCACACTGGAAGATACTTCTGGCATCAACAGTCATTTTCTTTGCAATTCAGCTGCTGCCCCTTCCTGTGAAAATTCCCTATTGTTGTGGGAGAATCCCTGTCTGTGATCAAATAAACGGCTAGCCTTGGAAATCAACATTTAAAATAAAATTTTAATTGTTGGCATATATACAAGAGCAAAAATAGAACTCAACCAGCGTATCAAATGGCAGAGGCCCTGCCTGCTGTGTGACTGATCGCCATCATCTTGTGCACTAACACAGGCATAATTTCACCAAAAAAAATATGCTATGAATCCATGGCCAGTTGACCATCTGGGCTAGAATTGCAAGGCCAACCTCAGCACAAAGTCCGGAAACGGCTCCTACACAAGCCATCAGTCTTACTGGAACAGAACAGAATTGTTCTCACAGTAACAGACACAAACAGTCACTCCCCAGGAAAAGCTCTCGATAGTTTATTTCATCTGTGTGGGCCCCGTGAAGCAAACGCATCTTCAAGTCTTGTGTCTCCCCCCCAGTCCTGGTTCCGCACCAGTGCCTGCAAATTAAAATAGCGATGGTATGAACATTTGAGCATTGCCTGCAACGCCGCAAACACAAGACGGCCAATGCCAACGCTGAGTGGGTTGCTCAAAACAATCGCATTTTCCATTAAACCGAACCTAGAGAAAGCACCCAGTGTCATGGCAGTGGTTTATCTGTGAGGTTTCTCCACACAGAGACAAAAAAAGTCTACCCAGAATTCCCACTTTTCTTGAAAGAGGCTCTTAAGCAGCTCTGAGTTATTTAAAAGTTGGTCTAAGACAACGGCCCTCTCACCCGACTACGCTCCTGCTTCCCCTGCTCCTGCAGCCCAGTAGGACAAAGGCTAGTCGTGTGACCCCAGTCCAGCCTTCCTATGCATTTGCTTCGGTGACGTCCCACTGAATTCAATAGCAGCCACTTCTGCATTAACAGGCACACTGCTCCAGGCTTCCAAAAGGGAGGAATGTTTAACAGCTTCCGTTTTCTTCCACCATCCAGTTATTTGGATATTTAATATTCCACTGTCAAAAGAGTTTTGCAGAGCTGTTCCCAATATTACAGTTTCTAGGCTCATGCATTAGCATAATTACTTTAATTTTAATTTTATTTTTATCACCAAGGACAGCAGAGCAAACAGAGCCTCTAAACAATCCAAGTTAAGGCCAGAGATCCAGTAGGGTTGGGAGAGCCAGAACGGTTTCACGCGATGCGAAGACGACGACACGCCGGCCCAAGTAAAGCTCTCTGGGAAGGGGCTGCCAGCTGGGGCTTGCCACAAAAGCTCTTTCCAGCCTCCATCTTCCTCCCTTTTGACAGTGACAGAAGCTGGCAAAGGGTGTGCGAGGTGGGCGGCCACGGCTCCAGGGCACAACACCCGCTCGGCACCCCTGGAAGAACTCCAAGCGTGGCGGGGAAAACCCGTGCCCCGAGCCCTGGAGGGAGCGCCGCGGCTGCCGGTCAGTGGCACCAGTCCTGGGTTACACTGTCATGGGTCTGGCTCAGGCAAGGCAGCTTGCGGTGCTGGATTGAGTAACGTGCCCCAGGCCCTCAGGCATGGACCAGCTCAAGGACCAAAACGCAGCCCCCAAGGCCCCGGATCCTTTTACGTCTCGACATGAAAAGGTCCTCACGGTTCTAAAACTGTTTTGTGCACCAGAAGAGTACCTCCTCCTTCCCTTCAATGGGAAGTCTGTTTACAAGAGTTGCTCTGCATTTGAAAACTACACGGACCGTACCTGTTTGGCTCCTTTGCTGAGATGACTTGCTGAGGTTCCGCCTTGAAAACGGCAACGGTGATGGCCGGGGGAGTGCCTGGGAGACCTTTTCCTCGTGACCATGCAGCAGCTGGGCTACAATGCCGTACAGAAGTGGCCTGTTAAAGACAGAGCACACTGGAGTGGGGGAGAAGGGAGCCTGAGGGAGCACGGGGCCCCGTCAGGCCTCCTCCACAGCTCGCTCCTTTCCGTGGGACTTGCACGCAGGAATTCCCTTCTGGATTGTGCTGACAGACTTCAAACTGGAAAAATTTGTGAGACCTGAACCTAGGGCTGGTCTCCATTCCTCCAGCCCATTGTAAAGGAGCTAAAGCACCTCTCTTTAATTTAGCCTTTCAAACTGTTTGCAGTGGCTGTTGCTTTGGTATTTTAAGAGAGCTTATTGTGTTTGTTTTTATGCATTTTTATTGGAATTTCTTGGTGCTGCCTTTGTAACATTTGCAAGAAAGGCACACAGATTTTATCAACAACTGTATTGGTTCAGAAGTAAGATTCTTCAAGTCAAATGTGATTTACTTCCAAGAAAGTACTCAGAAAGCACACTTCATTAATTTGCCGTACTTTTATATTACCTCACTGCAAGAATCAAAGACAAAGTACAACTAAAGCATAGGCAGCAACATAAAAGCTAAACACCACTAAAGTCTGAGTTTAAAAGATGCCTCTTTCTTAACTCCATTTCATAAAGCCAAGGGAGCAGGGTCAAATCTTAACAGTATAGCAAGAGTCATCCATTTTATGGAGCAACTTGACAAAAAAGTACTTCTATGCATACCCAGTGAAGGGGCCTGTCCTGAAGATCTCAGTAATCAGAGATTCATAAAAAGGCTATCCTATCTGTTTCCTAGACACTGCTGAAATATAAAACCAAACTAGAATACTAAAGTGAACAAAATTAAAAATGACTGGCAGCTAGTAACAGAAACACCAGCCTCCAGATGGAGATAACTTTGCTTTAAAAGCTTCATGAAGAGCAGCACAAACATTGTTTGCACTTTCCTGCACATAAATGATTTGAAGGTTTCCATTACATCAGGGTCAAAGCCTAAGCATGCATTGAAAATCCAGAAGGAATCTATCATCTTACACTGATCTGCTGCTAGAATCTTCAACTATATTCAGCTCATTTACAAGAAATTCCCGGTCAAGGGGAACTTCAGGCTGGCCAGATTCTGAAAAGAAAAACACAAACATGTCAGCTTTCCAGTTCGCTTCTTTCCCCTGAAGTATGTTAAACAAACCTTCTCACTCTGGTAACTCCCTTTGTTCCTGGCTTGCAAATGACCATCAACAGGTGATACAACTGCCTCCAGGAGCCTCACATGGCGCCTTTTGGGGGATTTATTTCTACCAGATCTTTAAATAGCCATTGCCTAATAGATGCCTGTTTTTTTATCGTGTAAGTAATGTCAATAGAGAAATATTTACCAGCTGTGAGAACAGAAGCAGCGTACTTGTATTTGTTGAACTCCAAGTATTCCCGAATCAGTTCATTGATGAGAAGATTCTCGTGGGACAGTGACGGCCGGGGTTCACTTCGGTCATCCAATGCATGGAAGACTTCCGCTCGGATCCTCGCTCTTACCTGTCCTAGCGTTCCCCTCTTCTCCAGAGTATCTTTTAAAACTAGGAGCACAAAACCAGGCAACAGTTTCATTACTAGAAATCCCAGGACGACAATGCAGATCTTAAAATGGCTATTGGGAAACAAAGAAACTTCTCAGGGAGTTGAAAATGAGGGACTGCTGAATTAGAACTCATAACAGGTTTAATTTTATCACCTAAGGCTTTAACTAGAATAATAGTTTTTTTCCCCCTACTCTATTTCTGTTCTTTGATTTAGGTAGAATGCTGGGTATTTGTGTTATTAGCAACGGCTGCACTGTAAATACCAATAATGTGATTGTCACTTTCAGTACTTTCTGCAGTAAACTGCATTCTGCTCTCACAGTTTATGGGTTCCTCCTCTGCAATAGACATCGTATATAAATCAGAGTATCCCACCCGTCTGATGAAGTGCGCTACTTGTTTGTTAGCTCTTTGTAAGAAAAAAGCAGGAGAGAAATCGAGCAGCGACACACGCCCCGCTCCTCTGGCCGCTCTCCACCTTCCCCCGCAACAACCCTGTGCGGCGGCTCCGCGGAGCGTCTGCGACTGGCCCGGGGCCCACCTGCGGGCCCCACGGCTGCACACGGATCAGACCCCAGACCACCCGAGCCCCGGTCACCGCTGCGCCACGCTGGCCCTCCCCAAAAGCAGCAAAACAGCACTTAAAGAAAACGAACAGCAAAAGCCGCAGCCGAGTTAGAGAGCAAAGCATATCGGTAGCTTTCCGGAGGCCACGGAGCTCACGCGGCCGCCTTCGGGCAGCCACCGACGCTCAACGCGGCCTACCTCACAGGGCCGTTGTGGGGAGAAACGGAAGGCGGCCGAGAAGCGCCTGGGCCGCCCCGGGCTCCTCCCGGGAGAAGAAGCGGCGCCCCGGGCACCTCGGGCCGAGGCCAGCCGGGCGCCTCGCCAGCCGAGCTCACCTGCTTTCAGCTCGGAGAGCGTCGCCATCTTGGCCGCGGGCGGAATCGCGAGGGGTGCCCGGATGTAAACAGCCCGCGCGCCGCTCGGCCGTCGCCCTGACAACCGCGCGCGCATGCGCGCCTTCTTCCCGCCTTACTAAGCGTCCTCTGCTTCTCATTGGCTGCCGGCTTGGCCAATCACGTGCCCCCGGCCCTCCCGCTTGCTCTGGGGGATGCGGTTCGTGCGCCCGCGGACTTGCTCGCGAGGAGGCCCCGCCGCCGCCGCTGCCGCCGCCTGCTTAACCCGGGCAGCCCCAGCAGCTGTTGCCCAGCTCCTGCCCTCCGACCCTTGCACTGCCTTGCTGGGGAGGAGAGCTCTACCGGTTGGGTTCTCGGCCTGCCCGCGGCCGTTTATTTATTGATTTGCACCCGTCGCGAGCTCGCGGCGCCCGCCGGGGCCGGTGGCATCTCTCCAGCCAGGGCCGCCGCCGTGGCCCCTGGCGCCGCAATGCCACGAGCGTGCAGTGAGCACGCAGGGCCGGTGGCGGCGCCAGCCCCGGTTCTCCAGCGCCAGATGCAGCCTGGAGGGAGGGGGGGCAGGTGGCGCTCCCTGGGAGCAGCTCCCACGAGGGGCCCCCCGCCAAGAAACCTCGGCAGGATGTGGCCCTGCTTTTCGATCCGCTAAAAACAGCAAAATGCAATGGCAGAACGCAGTAAAAGTGCATTGAAAAAGAGGGTGGCGAAAAACAAACATCGCCTGCCCTCCCCCCCCACCCCCGGAAACAACAGGCAGCCCAAGGCAGCGTGTTTGACCAGCACCGAAAAGGCCCTGCGGGTCCCCCGAAATACACGGAGAGGGCCGTGCTTCACGCCAGGCAAGCTCTCTGCCCTGTTAATAGCAGCAAGAGGGACAGCTTGCCTCTGGCATGAACCTGCCAGTTTGGACTGAATTGCTGCCAGAAGAAAGGGACTGTCTGAATTGCCATCGAAAGTGCCAGGTTGTTCCCGCCTCTCTTGCGCACTGGTTGTCTCCGTCCTGCAGCCTTAAAGCATTTCCTGCCTGGCCCTTGTCTCCTCTAGGCAGGAGGCGCTCACCAGGCAGAGACCGCACAGGAGCCCATTCGAGGGTCGGAACTGGGCTGTCGCTGCAGCATGGGTCGTAATGTTAGCCACAACCAGGCCGTAAGGAGAGCCCGTGGCTTGTTCCCCACGACGTGTCGTCTCCGGTGGGTTTCGGCAACAACCGATGGCTCAGTGGCCACCTATGGTCAGCCTCCGAGTGGGAGCTTCGTGTTCTCTGACCAGAGTGTGACCAGTCTG
This sequence comes from Varanus komodoensis, assembly GCF_004798865.1. Classification (NCBI taxonomy): domain Eukaryota; kingdom Metazoa; phylum Chordata; class Lepidosauria; order Squamata; family Varanidae; genus Varanus; species Varanus komodoensis. The sequence goes on along the minus strand of NW_025335684.1, from coordinate 693,823 downwards.
AGCTCTGGAGGAAATACTGGGAGAACCCGAGTCAGTCTTTCGCTTCAGAGTCTTCTAGGGAAGCATCATAAGCAGCTATTTCCTATTTCTGTTCCATGCACTAGAGGGCAATGTGGACACGCTTGGCAGGAACGCTCTGCTCAGATCTTTTTCTTGCTCTGCCGCACTCGCCTGGCTGCCTCCCTCCTGGCCTGCCTCCTCGGCCCGAAGAGAGGAACCCCAACCCGCTGAACCACACGCCCTCTTCCTTTGCCACCCTATTGCTGGCCCTACAAATGAGCAAAGCACACGTCTCGCTAAACAGAGAGAGATGTGCAGCGCATGTGGAAGGGAGCGGAGTTGCTGATTTACCACAAAAACAAATGTGGTTTCTTAGAAGCCCTCCTACAAATTGCCCCCATTAAAAGAAAGCGTAACACAAAACGTGCCAGAAATGGTTTCCCCTGTGAATTCATTGTGGCTTCTAAATTCGGTGCAAGCTGTTCTTCTGAAAGATGCAAGCTGTGATGTGTGATCTGGGTAAGTCTGTTGGGTATCTCAGCAGTCATCGCCATCTTCGCCCTAAAGTGTGCGAGGCAAAAGTGAACGCTCAAACCTCGCGGGTGAGCGGGTGGAGAAGAGGCGCTCCTCGACCGTTCCGCTCTCCCGACCCGACCACCTCAGTCTGACCACCGCGCTTACTGGCTCTGCCCTGCCCACCACTTCATCCCCACGACGGGAATGACGCCCTCTTCTTCTGTGCGCCGGGAGAGGTGCGCTGGATCAGGTCTGCAAGAAAAGGCGTTGCTTGTCCGCATGGAGCGTTGCAAGTCCTCTCTTTGAAATCAGTGGAGCTTCAGAAGATCAGAGGAGCCTGGTTGGCACAGCGAAGGCCTCGGACTCGCCCTGCATCCTGCTTCCTGCAGGGCCGACTGCCGGATGCCCAGACGGAAGGCCGCCAGCAGGGCGGGAGCAAGATCACCCTCCGGCTCAGGCCCCCTCCTGCACCTTTCTTAGAAAAGCTTAGGGCTAGGTAGTGCTTGGATCCAGAACAGGTAAGTGATCATCATCTGAAATTTGCCTCCAGAAATGCTCCTCTCCCCCATTGCTCAGATAGGAACAACTCCAATAAATATACGTGAGAGCAGCAGTCTTGTGTCCATTCGGAGGGCCAGCCCCACGCGCGCAGGACTGTCTTTTCCTTCCAGACAGTTCCCAGCCCCAGCCAGCCACTGAAAGCGCGGGACCCTTGCTGCCCAACCACGCACTGGATTGCAGCCTTATGGGGACACTGGCTGCTTCAGGGCCATGACACCGGACTGGTGTTTGAAATGCAGGCCCTGTACACTCCCCACATCTCTTTAGACCCCCATTCTCCCTCCTCGCCATTGCCAAACGTTCGGCTGCAGGCTCCGTGTGGCGAGCAGCTGTCCTTTTGAGTACCACGAGCGTGTTTATGTTGCTGCTGGGTTTTCCAACAACGGCACAATGAATCCAGCCTTGTGCACAGGTGTGACGGCCAGATCTGGAAATGCTGGCAGCGGGGGCCGGAAGGGCAGCGGGGGTCAGCCGCAGCAAGAATAGAGCAAGCATGAAACGGGAAGAGGCACAAAGAACAGAGGACACTGGAGAGCAGCCAGAAACGGTTCAAAGCCGATGGAACCGTGGGATCCACTGTCTTGCGTGTGGAGGCAGCGGTGGCCACTGACCTCAACCTGGAAGGAGGCCCAGCTGGGAGGAGGGAGCTGCAGGCAGGCCGGGAAACGCGTCTTGAGTCTTGGTGCACTGACTCCCAGGAAGGGCCTGAGCAGATCCTAAGCATGTGGACTCAGCCCCGCCCCCCCAGGTGCAGTGGGGCGGCCTCCCCGGAAAGTGGTCGGGGAGCACTGCCCAGCGCTCCGTCACTCTTGTGAGGAGGAGGAATTGGGTGGGGGATCTGCCCGGTTGTGCCCGCCTTTTCATGGGACCAGCTCTTCGGCCCCCGTGGGTGCCGAGCGGCCCTGGCAGCAGCTCGACCCCGGGGCTGAGCTGTCGGACGGCGGGCCGGTGCTGAAAGGCGGCTGCGGCACCGTCGGAACCGGGCTGCACCGGCAAGCCACGGCGCGCCACCCCTGCGCACTGCAGGAGCCGCGGCCTGTGCTGCCCGCGGGCTGTGGCCACGGCTCTCCAGCTCCCGGCCCTGTGCCGCGGCTGGGGAACACGGGCGGGAGGATCCTGCTGGGCGGCTGGAGGGGGGCTGTGCGAGTGGAGGGCGGGCCTGCGGGGGCCCCGGGTCCGGGGCGCCACTCGCAGCCCGCCGAGTGCTCGTCCGAGCCGGGCCGCGGAGGCAGGCGGTGCGCAGGCCGGCCGCGCTCCCCCGCGTGGAGAAGGCCCGTGCGGACCCCTCGACGGGCGGGCGGGCACGGTCACTCCCGCGGGCTCCCGCGTCGTGGGGACGCGCCCGGCCGCGCGCAGCCCGGCAGCACGCGTGGCCCGGCCCGGAG